>NW_022154706.1:300000-567298 GCF_001633185.2 Quercus lobata
TACATGTGTTAATGTATGCTTACTAAACTGTCTTGACTTATTTTTGAAATATAAAATTGGTTAGACCTGTTTAGTGTGTGTGTGTGTGTGTGTGTGTGTTTTTGGGATCTTTGTGCTTAAAATTACTGTTGAGAGATGATTTTGAGAGGTTAATATGGTGTTTGGATCATTGGTTGAGTTGCATGCTTGATTGCATTCATGTCTATGTTTTTTTCTTCTTGAAAAACTGATTTTAAAAGCTAACTCGACACCTCCTTGACACCTGGCTATCTATCGAGCTTCCAAGCTTTTTCTTATCATAATCTCGACACCTCCTCGACACCTGGTGGATCAATTGAGAAAGTTCCTGTCTCCTTGATAGCTTCTCGACACCTGGTGGATCAACCAAGCCTCATCTCTTATGTCTGATGTTTTTGTACCTCGACACTTGCTCGACACCTGTATCTGTTGACGGCCAAATCCTCGACACCTAGCTCGACACCTTCATCTGTCAAGCTTTACTGAGGTTCTATATATACTTCCTCGTGCGATCCGAACTTCATTTCTCTCAACCTCTCTTTCGATAGCTCTGTCTTTTCACCTCCCAAACACTCTCATCTCACTCCCAATCTTCTTCTTAAGGTTTCTTCAAGCTTTTTCAAGAGTTTCTTCACTTGGTAAGCTTCTAATCTCTAATTCTTCATGCATTTCATGTTTTGGAACCTAGGTTTTGGGGATTTTGAAAAATTTTGGGGTTTTTCAAATTTGATGAGTGTTTGTTGAAATTTTGGGATGGGTTTTGCTTAAATGTGTTTAAAATCTCATGCATTGCATCACATTAGTATAATAATAGTATTATCATGCATTTTAGATGTGTGTAATTGATTGTGTGTTGGTAGGATTGGATTGGGCTGAGCCCATGATGCAATTTACTTTACATGTCACATGTTCATGCATTTCCTATGCATACGTACTCCCTTTCAATATACTTGCTATATTTGAATTGTGTAGGAGATTTTCTGATTGTCTCTCTCTCTCCCTTTCCTTCTGTTTACGTTAGTAGTGTTTATGGCACCAAAACGTAAGTCTACTCCGTCTTGGAACCCTTTTCGTTCCGGGACATCTTCGTCTTCTTCTGATCCTACTCCTCTATCTCTTCAGTTCCATGATGAGAATGCCCACAAGGCTTTCTCGGAGAACTTTTCTAGACAAGGCATTCATTCTGAACGCTAAGTCATTCTGGCAAACTTCGCCGATACCGATCTTCCTGATGTCATTCACAGTCGGGGATGGGAGTCACTATGTGACATCCTGGTCACCTGTCCTTCCGTGCTTATCCAGGAGTTTTACTCCAACATGCATAAAATTGGTCATTTTGTACCTCAGTTTTTCACTCACGTTCAAGGTATGCACTTTCCTGTCACACTGCAGCTTGTTGTGGATGTGCTTCGGGTTCCTAGGGTAGACTTTCCTGACTGTCCTAGTTGTGAGCATCTGAGGACTATGTCCAAAGATGAGCTCAAATCCGCTTTTTGTGAGCGCCCTTCTGAGTGCGGTGAACGCCAGTTCACTTACTGTTCGAGCTTTGCAAAAGGCGCACGATTTTTGAACATGGTGATGACCTTTGTACTCCATCCTCTCTCTCATTATAACTCCATTACAGAGCCTCATGTTCAGTTTTTGTTGTCCCTTCTTGAGCATCTTACTTTGATTTCCCTTCTCATTTCATTCTTTCCATTATAGATGTTTATCTGGATTCGGCGTCCCGTAATAAGCTCATCTTTTCTTTCACTACCACGAGGATATCACGCCATTTTTCCGTCCCTTTTCCTGTGTTCGACCACTTCATTCACATTTGTGCCATAGACGCCGCTACTGTAAAATGTAGCGAGGTGCAGTGTAGGTCGCGACAGGAGTCAGCAACTCCTCCCTCCCGTTCGTATCCATCTCGTTCGGCACCTTCTCGATCTGTTCCATCCATATCCGCTCCTTCCTCTTCCACGAGCGATGTGTCACTAGGAGACATCATGGCGCAGCTTCAGCGCATGGATGCTTGCCTAGATACACTTTCTATAAAGTTGTATCAGGTGAATGTTCGTGTTGGCCGCATTGCTAGATGGCAGGCGCATATGGGCGGTTTTGCTCTTGAAGCTTCTCCTCCACCACCTCCTCTAGTGGCTTCTGATTTTGATTCTGAGGATAAGGATGATGATGATGGTGATGATGATGATGCTTATGATGATGATGATGGAGCTGTTAGCTCTATCGATGAGATGTATACTTGACACTCTACCCTTTGTCACTCGTGACAAAAAGGAGGAGTAGTTTTGGTATATGAGAGTAGTCATTCTTAAGGGGAGAGTTAGTATAGGACATTTTGTTAGGGGGAGTGTTGATATTTTTTAGGGATGTAGTGAGGATTTTATGTATCTTTTCTTTTCTTTCTTTTATAGATACATTGTTCTTGTACCTTAGGTCTTGTGACCATTTATTGACATACATTGTACTTATTCTTCTCTATATGTGGATGTATGTTTTTCTTTCACCTACCCCTTACATGTGTTGTTTCTTTTCTCTCTTTATGCACATGCTTCTTATTACTTGTATGCAATCTATTATTTCTGTTTCACACAAAGATGCCTTGATGAGTTTTGTTTAAAGTGTTTTAGAAATACAGGTTGTCAAAGTCTACTTGCCATAAACACTCTTCTTGCAAAGTTTTTCAAGAGTTTGTGTTAGGATAGATTTTATTGTATTCAACAAGTGAATATGAGTTGAGTGATTTATGACTTCTCTCATATCTCATTTTTTTGTTGTGGTTTTGTCACGGACTACCAAAAGGGGAGATTGTTAGGACATATGTGTTTCACTTGTTACAACATATGTCACTATGTTATGTAATTAGCTAATCCTTTGACAAAATGCACTTTACTTGTAATTGGGTAGGTCTAGGTTTTTTTAATACTTCAAGAAACTGTGTTTCAAGATCAAGTATTGAAGTCATCAAGTCTATCCAAGAAACAAGCTGAGAAGTGCAAGTTCATTAAATCTTGACACCTGCTCGACAGCTACTCGACACCTCTTATCTGTCGAGGTTTAAGAAAGAAACAGAAATTCTAATCTGTTTTCTTGGAATCCGTGAATGTGTCTTTGGAACTTCTTTTCTCCTAACCCTAGACATATAAAAGGATTATTTTAAGCGCCATCAAAGGGGTTCACAAGTGTTAGGACATATGTGATTCACTTGTTAGGAACATATGTCACTATTTTATGTAATTGGCTTATCTTTTGACAAAATGCACTTTACTTGTATTTGGATAGATCTAGGATATGTTTGATACTTCAAGAAACTGTGTTTCAAGACCAAGTGTTGAAGACATGCAAGTCTGTCCAAGATTCAAGCTGAGGAAGTGCTATTCATTAGAGCTCGACAGCTAGCTATCCATCAAGCTTAAGAAGCTGTTTTAGCCCCATAGCAGCTACTCGACAGCATCTCTACAGATAGGTATCTGTCGAGTTTTATGAAAAACAAAATTCCAATTCTATTTTGACTCTAATCTAGTTTTATGTGTTTGGGCTTTCTTTTCTCACAACCCTAGACATATAAAAGGATTATTTTAAGGGCCGTAAAAATATATACAAGTTGCACAAGTGTTGAGCAAAGTTGTTCAAGCAATTTGTAACCAGAGACAGTTTTTCCCTAGTTCATCATTCTTGCGAAGAAGTTGCTGTGTATGTGCATCGTAGGGTTTTGTGACCAAGCATCTTCTTGATCTTCATCATTGGGATAAACTGAAGAACTTTGCAGCCAACAACCTTCTCTAGTTGGTGATTGAAGTCGCGTACTGGGATCCGAGCATTGGTTAGTCGCGTACTTGGGAGCCGTGCATCAAAAAGGGAAATTGTCACTACAGAATAAGTCCAATTAGGTATTGAGGTAATGGTTCAACTGTAGGTTGGTATAAAGTACTAAGATTCCTTTACTTGTAACCACTTGTTTTGATAATAGTGGATTCTCGAGAGCGGTGACCTTAAATTCACCCGGTGAGGTTTTACGTCGGTGGTTTTCCCCATTCGTAAACAAATCACCCGTGTCAATTTTATTTTCCGCTGCATTTAACTTAGTTAGTGATTTGTTTATGCTACCACACATCTTGCATGTTAATTTGACTAATTAATAAACTTGGCTAATTAATCAATTAATTTATCACAAGGGGCCAATATGTTTTTGGCCTATCAAGTGGTATCAGAGTAGGCACACTCTGATTAGGGTTTAATCCTTGCTGTGTTGATCCATTCACCCCTATAGAGGACAATCGTTAATTATACCTCCTTTATTTGATGGCACTAACTATGCATACTAGAAAGTATGCATGAGAGCTTTCTTGCAGTCTTTAAATGAAAAAGTGTGGCAAGCTGTGGAGTTAGGCTGGACTAAGCCTACAGAAGCGCCAGCCGACTGGGATGATGCCAAGATCAAGGCAGCAAACTTCAACAGCAGAGCGTTGAATGCATTATTCAATGCAGTCACCAATGAGGAGTTCAAGAAGATATCCTCCACTAAAACTGCTAAGGAAGTATGGACCATCCTCCAGACAAACTATAAGAGAACAAAGGCTATTAAGGATTCAAAGCTTTAGAGGCTCACTACAAGCTTTGAAGAGATTAAGATGGAGGAGGATGAGTCGTTTAATGAGTTCTATGCCAAGCTGAAGGACATAGTGAACTCTGCATTCAATCTTGGGGAAATCATTCCTGAATCTAAGATTGTGAGAAAGGTGCTTAGATCTCTGCCCTAGAGATTCCATGCCAAGATCACGGCGATAGAAGAATCAAATGATATTGACAAGATTCCTTTGATTGAGCTAGTTGGTAATCTGCAGACCTACGAGCTAGGGCTAACTAGGATTGGCAAAATGGGGAAAAGCAAAAGCATGGCACTGAAGGCGAAAAGCAGTGAGACAGATGAGTCTTCAGATGATGAAGATTCTAAAATGAAGTCCTACATCACCAGGCAATTCAAGAAGTTTATGAAGAATGCCAATAGAAAGGGCTTTGATAAGGACCGCAAGCAATCCAATTCTTCTTAGTTTAAGAACCAAGACAAACGGAAGAAGGATGTTAAGGATGATGGTCAGTACACTGTTCCCGCAGGACCTAAGTGCTTTCGGTGTCATGGCTTTGGTCACATGAAACAGGAGTATTCTACATATCTTAAGAGCATTGGAAAAAGCAAGGCACTTGCTGCTACTTTAAGCGACACCGAGCCGAGGATGATTCCGACGATGAGGATGACAGAATCTTGAATGCCTTTACTACCACTGTTAATCCTACTGAGGGGATTGTTGAAGATATTGTTGAAGAAGAGGAATTGGTGGAGTCCAAGTTTGAGAAGATGGATGATCAAGATGATATCCATACAACTTATGAGAAATTATACAAGCTATCTGAGAAACATGAGAAACTTTATAGGCTGACCACCAAGAAGTTTAGTGATGTGGAACTTGATTGTGAAGAGCTTTCCACAAAGTTTGATGAAGCTAATCAAACTATTGGAGCACTGAGATTCGAGAACAACTTCTTGGTTGAGAAAACTAAGAAGCTTGAAGAGGGGCTGTTTCAAGTCAGAGCTCAATTGGAGAGGACTTCAAGTGTAAAGCTTGATGAGATGCTCAGTCTTCAGAAATCTGCTTCTGATTAAACAGGTTTAGGGTATGGTCTCTCTTCTTCTAATATTACTTCTAGTAGTACTACTGTCTTTGTTCCTCCTAGTAATAATGTTGAAACTGAGAACAATGATGTTAAAACTGATTTAGCTAGTGAAAACATAGATAAGGGTAAATATATCTTAGGAGCACCCCCTAAGCAAGATAAGAAGGAAGCTAAGAACCCTAGGGCTAAGAAGGCTAACTCTCAAAAGCCTAAAAAAAAGAAGCAACATCTCTTTCATCATTGTGGAGTTGCTGGTCATACTCAACCAAATTGTTACAAGTGGCTAGCCACTCAACAGAGCAATGTCATGATAGCATCTGGGAACTAGAATCAGCTTCAATCCTCTCTTGCTCCCCTTGGAGATCTTCTCAAAGCTCTCATGTTCCTTTCAAACTTGAACGGTTTTAATTCTTCCTCATCACCGCTAGTTCAAGGGTTTAACCAAAGGAAAGTTTCTTCCAAGGTGTGAAAGGAAAATGGCTCTAAGTGATTCTATCACTTTTCTCTTTCTCTCTTCTTGTTTTTGTGTGTGCATTACTTGTGTGTTTTAATTTCAAGTGTTGAGTCGGTCTAGTTTTTTGCTTTGCTTGTCTAATTTGTTTTTGTTTGTTTTCTTTTCAGTTTTGATTTATTTTGTTTTTCATAAAAAAAATTTTGAAAAATCAGAAAAATACAAAAATAATGTGTGTTTTGTGTACATTGGTACTTGTGTACCTTGGATGGCCATTAAAACAAAGTCTTCTAAACTTTGTATCTCTTGTAGCTTAGATGAGCATCTCTATGCACAACTAAGCAAGTGAGCTTTGTAGCTCTTGTTTGTGATGAGTAAGATTTAGTGATCTCTTGTACATAACACTTGTATCACTCTTTTTGACGGGAAGGACTAGAAAATCCTAAGAGAAAGACATAAATAACCATCTCACCACTATTGCTTGTCAATCATAATATGACACATGTATGCTTTGGCATAGCAAAAGTGCAGTGTCAATGACATTTGTGTGCTTCGGCATAGCAAAATTGGAATGTCAAATTCTTACCATCATTGGGTATTTTTTTCTCTCTCTCTTATATGCCCATGCATGATTCAATTAAAAAGAAAAATATGCAAAGAAAATGAAAAGCTAAAAGATCAAAATGCTTTAAATACGATTGCAAGCGTGTATACTAGGAGATATGGGAGTTATAGGATGTACCTCGAAGGTGATAATCCCCATCAAACAGTTATGATTGTGTGTGAGTTAAAGTGATTTTCTCATATCTCAAATCATCATAACATGTGTACACTTATGCAATCTTGCGATATTTTTCATACACAACACGCAATATTCTTTGCTACTCTTGATACATGTATAGGTACAATGTGATTTGGCCATCACAAGGTTTTACATGAGTTGATGTATGCTCACTAAATTGTCTTGACTTAATTTTTGAAATATAAAATTGGTTAGAATTGTTTAGTGTGTGCGTGTGTTTTTGGGATTAATGTGCTTATTGCTATTGATAGATGTTTCTAAGAGCTTAAAATGTTGTTTGGATCTTTGGTTGAGTTGCATTTTTGATTGCATTCATATCTATGTTTTTCTCTTCTTGAAAAATGGTTTTTAAGCAATCTCAACACCTCCTCGATACCTCCTCGACACCTAGCTTATTTGTCGAGCTCTTATGGTCTTTTCTTAATGCAATCTCGACAGATCCTCGACAGTTGGTGGATCGAACGAGAAAGTTCCTGGACCCTCAATAGCTTCTCGACAGCTGGTGGATCGATCAAGATTCTCTTTTGGTGTCTTCACTTTGTTTCTCGACACCTTCTCAACAGTTGTATCTGTCGATGTTGTTTTTCTCGACACCTTCCTCGACAAATGTCTTGACACCTCTTGACACCTCAATTTGTCAAGAATTACTTAGGATCTATATATTCTTTCTTCGTGATCTGGTTCTAATTTCCTCGATCTCCCTCGACCTATCCGCACCTATTCATCTCCCAAACACTATCTCTCTCACTCCAAACCACTTCCCAAGTGATTTTTCAAGCTTTTTGAGCTTTCCCTCTCTTGGTAATTTTCTAATCTCCTTCATTTACATGCATTCATGTTTTGAAACCTAGGTTTTAGGGTTTTTGAAAAATTTTGGGGTTTTTCAAAATTGATGAATTATTGTTGAAATTTTTGGTTGGTTTTTTTACTTAAATGAGTTTAAAATCTCATGCATTGCATCTCATTAGCATAATAACAGTATTATCATGCATTTAGATGTGTGCAAATTGATTGTGTGCTGGTAGGATTGGATTGGACTGAACCCATGATGCAATTTACTTTGCATGTCACATGCTCATGCATTTCCCATGCATACATACTCTTTTCAATATACTTGTTATGTTTGAATTGCTTTGGGACTTTTCTGATTGTCTCTCTTTCTCTCCCTCTCTTTCTGTTTACGTTAGTCGTACCTATGGCACCTAAGCGTAAGTCTATTCCGTCTCAGAATCCTCTACATTCTGGGACATCTTCGTCTTCTTCTGATCCTACTCATTCTCATATTCGGTTCCATGATGAGAGTGCTTGAAAGGACTTCTCAAAGAACTTTTCTCGACGAGGTGTTCATTCGAAATGCCGAGTCATTTTGGCGGACTTCGCTGACACTGATCTTCCCACTGTCATTCACAGTCGGGGATGGAAGTCACTATGTGACATCCCGATCACTTGTCCAACCATGCTGATCCAGGAGTTTTACACCAACATGCATGGTTTCAATTTTTTAGTACTCTCTTTTATACTCGCGTTCGAGGTATGCACATTGTAGTCACACCGCAACTTGTTATGAATGTGCTTCATGTTCCGAGGGTAGAGCATCCTGACCACCCCAGTTGTAAGCATCTGAGGACTATGTCCAAAGATGAGATGATTTTCGCTTTTTATGAGTCTGCAGATTGAGGTGATCGTCAGTTTACACCATGTAAGGCCTTTGCTAAAGGTCCTAGATTCATGAACATGGTAATGACTTTTGTTTTGCATCTATTCTCTCACTATAGCTCTATCACAGAGCCTAGTGCTCGATATTTTCTTTCTTTGTTAGAGCACCTCATTATAGATTTTCCTTCACATTTCATTCTTTCTATCTTAGATGTGTATAGGGATACGGCTTCCTGTGATAAGCTCATTTTCCCTTCGGCTATCATGTGAATTCTATGCCATTTTTCTGTTCCTTTTCCCTCTTTCGACCATTTTCTTGTCATGTGTGCCATAGATTACACTACCATTAAACATAGTGAGGCGCAGTTTAGGTCTCGGCAGTCGGATTCAGCAGCTCCTCCCTCCCGTTCTACTCCATTTCTTTCTGCTCCATCCACATCCGCTCCCTCCTCTTTTTGGGCGATGCAACTCTAGGAGACATCATGGCGCAATTGCAGCACATGGATGCTCGCCTAGATACACTCTCTACAGAGTTGTATCAGGTGAATGTCCATGTTGGTCGCATTGCTCGATGGCAAGTGCACATGTCCTGAGGATTCTCCTTCACCACCTCCTCTAGTGGCTTCTGAGTCTGAGGATGAGGATGATGATGATGATGATGATGGTGATGACGATGATACTTCAGATGATGATGATGATGGAGATGCTAGCTCTACCAATGAGATGTCTACTTGACACTCTTACCCTTTATCACTCGTGACAAAAAGGGGGAGTAGTTTTGGATATGAGAGTAGTCATTCTTAGGGGGAGAGTTAGTATAGGACATTTTGTTAGGGGGAGTGTTGTTATCTGAGGGATGTAGTGAGGATTACTTGCATCTTTTTCTTTTCTTTATTATAGATACATTTCTTCTTATACATGGGTCTTGTGATCATTTTTGACATACATTGTACTTATCTTCTTTATATATGTTGATGTATGTTTCTTTCACCTACCCCTACATGTGTTGTTTCTTTTCTCTCTTTATGTACATGCTTCTTATTACTTGTATGCAATCTATTCTTTTTGTTTTATACAAAGATGCCTTGATGAGTTTTGTTCAAAGTGTTTCAGAAATATAGGTTGTCAAAGTCTTCTTGCGATAAACTCTCTTCTAGCAAAGTTTTTCAAGAGTTTGTGTTAGGATAGATTTTATTGTATTCAACAAGTGAATATCAGTTGAGTGATTTATGACTTCTCTCATATGTTCATTTGTTTGTTGTGGTTTTGTCACGGATTGCCAAATGGGGAGATTGTTAGGACATATGTGATTCACTTGTTAGGAACATATGTCACTATTTTATGTAATTGGCTTATCCTTTGACAAAACGCACTTTACTTGTATTTGGGTAGATCTAGGATGTGTTTAATACTTCAAGAAACTGTGTTTCAAGATCAAGTATTGAAGACATGCAAATCTATCCAAGATTCAAGTTGAAGAAGTGCTATTCATTAAAGCTCAACAACTAGCTCGACAGCTAGCTATCCATCGAGCTTAAGAAGCTGTTTCAGCCCCGTAGCTCGACAGCATCTCGACAGATAGGTATCTGTCGAGCTTTATGAAAAACAAAATTCCAGTTCTGTTTTGACTCTAATCCGGTTTTATGTGTTTGGGCTTTCTTTTCTTACAACCCTAGACATATAAAAGGATTATTTTAAGGGCCGTAAAAATATATACAAGTTGCACAAGTGTTGAGCAAACTTGTTCAAGCAATTTATAACTGGAGACAAAGTTTTGCCCTAATTTATCATTCTTGTGAAAAAATTGCTGTATATGTGCCCCGTAGGGTTTTATGACCAAGCATCTTCTTGATCTTCATTGTTGGGATGAACTGAAGAACTTTGCAGTCAATAACCTTCTCTAGTTGGTGATTGAAGTCACGTACTGGGATCCGCACATTGGTTAGTCACGTACTTGGGAGCCATGCATCAAAAAGAGAAATTGTCACTACAGAACTATTCTAATTGGGTATTGGGGTAAGGGTTAAACTGTAGGTTGGTATAAGGTACTGGGATTCATTTACTTGTAACTGCTTGTTTTGATAATAGTGGATTCTGGAGAGTGGTGACCTTAAATTCACCCAGTGGGGTTTTGCCTAAGTGGTTTTCCCCATTCATAAACAAATCACTCATGTCAAATTTATTTTCCGCTGCATTTAACTTAGTTGGTGATTTGTTTGTGCTACCACGCATCTTGCATGTTAATTTGATTAATTAATAAACTTGGCTAATTAATCAATTAATTTATCACAAGGGGTTAATACGTTTTTGGTCTATCAACAAGTTGCACAAGTTTTGAGAAAAGTTTGTTCAAGCAAATTGTGACCGAAGACACAGTTTTGCCCTAGTTCATCATTCTTGTGAAGAAGTTGCTGTGTATGTGCACCAGAGGGTTTTGTGACCAAGCATCTTCTTGATCTTCATCGTTGGGATGAACTGAAGAACTTTGCAGCCAACAACCTTCTCTAGTTGGTGATTGAAGTCGCATACTGGGATCCGCGCAATTGGTTAGTCACGTACTTGGGAGTCGTGCATCGAATGGAGAAATTGTCACCATAGAACAAGTCCAATTGGGTATTGGGATAAGGGTTCAACTATAGGTTGGTATAAGGTATTGGGATTCTTTTACTTGTAACCACTTGTTGTGATAATAGTGGAATTTCGGGAGTGGTGACCTTAAAATTATCCGGTGGGGTTTTTGCCGTGTTGGTTTTCCCCATTTGTAAACAAATCACCATGTCAATTTATTTTCCGCTGCATACTTAGTTTAATTGGTGATTTATTTGTGCTACCACGTGTTTGCATGTTAATTAACTTAATTAATTCACTTGGCTAAATTAATTGGTTAATATATCACAAGGGATCAATTCGTTTTTGGCCTATCAGTATTTTTCAATTTTTTTATTTTTATGAAAAACAAAATAAAACAAAAAACAAAAAACAATTAAACAAAATAATAAAGAAACACACAAAGCATAAAACTAGATGCAAATGCATTAAAAAGGAGGAGAAAGATGAGAGATCATTCCATGGAGATTATACCAATGTTTTGGCATAAGAATTCAAAACATTTGCTATCAAGAGGCTTAGAGTGCGTTTGGGAAGCGCGTTTTGCGCTTCCCAGACGCGCATTTACGTTTCAGGAATTTTTTTTTTTTTTTTTTTGTCAAGCCGTATCTTTTTGACTTTTCCTACGTGAACAGTGCATTTATGCACTGTTCATGGGTCCCACAAAATACACTTTTCAGCAACTTTTTTATTAAAAATGGGTCCCACGATACTATTCACACATTTAAAAATTATTTTGCTACAGTGTTTTTCAGTTTTCAGTTTCAGTTTTCAGTTTTCAGCTGTATCCAAACGGACCCTTAGTGAACAAATAAGCCTTCTAATCATCAGTGTGGATGAACTCAAGAGTGAGTGTGCCATCTTCGACAACCTCCCGAATGAAGTGGTGTCGTATCTTTATATGTTTTATTCAAGAATGTTGAACAGGATTTTTAGAGATGTTAATGGCATTGGTATTGTCACAATAAATGGTAAGATGTTCTTGATGAATACCATAATCAAGAAGGAGTTTTTGCATCCACAAAAGTTGGGTGCAACAGCTACCGACAGCGATGTATTCAGCCTCAGCAGTGGATAAGGTGATGGAATTTTGCTTCTTACTCATCCAGGAGACAAGATTATTACCCATATAAAAGCAACCCCCCGATGTACTTTTTCTATTAATAGCATTCCCAGCCCAGTCTGCATTAGAATACCTAGCTAAGACATTTGTGTACTTGCTATACCACACCCCAAAATCAGTAGTGGCTTTGATATATTTTATGATTCTTTTTAAAGCAGTCATATGAGACTCTTTAGGGCTTGCCTGTTATCTAGCACACATTCCTACACTATAACTAATGTCAGGTTTACTAACAGTAAGGTAAAGCAGTAAGGTAACGGAGACTACCTATCACGCTTCTATATAAGGAAGAATCAACACTTTTGGCTAACAAGTTAATAGTGAGTTTAACGTTAGGGCTCATGGGGGTTCTAACAGGACTAGCAAATTCCAAACCAAACTTTTTCACAAGATTTTTGGCATATTTAGATTAAGATATGAATATACCTAACTCTTGCTGACGAATTTGCAATCTAAGGATATGATTCCACTCTCCAATCATGCTCATCTCGAACTCGGCTTGCATAAGCTTTGAGAAGTTATGAGCGAGTTCATCCTTTGTAGATCCGAAGATGATATCATCAACGTAGACTTGAGCTACTATCAATTAGCCATTCTCCTTTTTGATAAAAAGAGTTTGATTAGCTTGTCCTCTTGTGAAGCCATGGGAGACTAGGTATTCTATAAGCCGTCATACCAAGCTCTACGTGCTTGCTTTAGTCCATATAGAGCCTTCTTGAGGTACAACGCATGATTCGGAAAGTGTGGATCAATGAATCCTTTAGGCTGAGCAACATAGACATTTTCTTTAAGAAACCCGTTCAAGAATGCAGTCTTCACATCCATTTGATAAAGCTTGAACTTCAGGTGACAAGCCAGGGCTAGGAGAACCCTAATGGGTTCCATGGGAGTAAATGATTCATCAAAATCCACTCCTTCCACTAAAGAATATCCTTGGGCTACCAGACGAGCCTTGTTGCGGGTCACATTTCCCTTCTCATCAGTCTTATTACAGAATATCCACTTTATGCCAATGATATGCTCTCTTTCTAGTCTAGGTACTAGGATCCAGACATCATTCCTTTGAAACTGGAGTAGTTCATCAAGCATGGTCTCAACCCAACTTTCATCCTGGAGGGCATCCTCAACCTTGGTAGGTTCAACCTACGACAAATAGCAAGAACAAGACATAAAGTTAGCAATGCATTTATCAACTGTATGCTTTCTTAGTGTAAGTTTGTTCATATTTTCCAACAACTTCAGGAGGGTGATTAAACTTGATCCTTGAGGAAGGTCCTTTCTCTTCATGAGATTCAGACTCAAGTAATGTAGGAATATCTATTGAGACTTCTACATTACTTGGAGTGCTTAGTGTACTTGGAGACACAGGCTCTTGATCAACTTTTTCTTGAACAACCTTAGGCTCTGAAGGAAGAATAGCCTTAGGTATTTCCTCACTACTTTTCTTAGAACCAAAATCTAAAGCTTCATCAATAACAACATTGATATTTTCCATCACTTTCCCGTTTCTTTTGTTGTACACCCAATAAGCTTTACTTGTGGAGAAGTATCGCAAAAATATTCCTTCATCGCTTTGGGAGTCAAACTTTCCACATTTTCTCTATCCTTAATGATGAAGTAAGTACTTCCAAAGATTCTAAAATACTTTACATTCGGCTTTCTTCCCTACCACCATTCATAGAGAGTCTTCTTTGCACCGGGTCTAAAATATACCTTGTTAACCGTATGACATGCAGTGTTGATTGCTTCTCCCCATAAATTTCTGGCCACATCTTTATTGTGTAACCTAGCCTTCTCCTGAATGTCTATGTTTTTCTACTACACCATTTTGTTAAGGAGTAATAGGAGCAGAGAATTCTTGAGATATACCAGATCTAGTGTAAAAAGATTCCATGTATGAGTTCTCGAATTCTTTACCATGATCACTGCAAATTTGATCAATCTTCATGTTCTTCTCATTTTGCAGTCTTGTACACAAAGCTTCAATGTGCTCAGAAGCATTTGACTTGGATCTTAGAATAATGACCTAGGTGTGTTAGGACACATGCGATTCACTTGTTAGAAACATATGTCACTATTTTATGTAATTGGCTAATCCTTTGAGAAAACGTACTTTACTTGTAATTGGGTAGATCTAGGATGTGTTTAATACTTCAAGAAATCTTGTTTCAAGTTCAAGTGTTAAAGCCATGCAAGTCTGTCCAAGATTCAAGTGCAGAAAGTATTGTTCATTAAAGCTTGACACCTAGCTCGACAGCTAGCCATCTATCGAGCCTTGAAGAGCTGTTCCAGCCCGTGGCTCGACAGCAGCATGACCGATAGGCATCTATCAAGGTTTATGAAGTTTTGTTTTTTTAGGACTGTTTTGACTCCAATTCTTGATTGTATGTTTAGGCTTTCTTTTCTCACAACCCTAGACATATAAAAGGATTATTTTAAGGGCCGTCAAAGGTGGAACAAGTTGCACAAGTGTTGAGCAAAGTTTTTTCAAGCAAATTGTGATCGGAGACAGAATTTTCCCTAGTTCATCTTTCTTGTGAAGAAGCTACTGTGTTTGTGCACCGTAGGGTTTTGTAACCAAGGAACTTCTCGATCTTCATCGTGTGATGAACTTAAGAACTTTACAACCAACAACCTTTGCTAGTTGGTGATTGAAGTTACGTATTGGGATCCGCGCAATTGGTTAGTCACATATTGGGAGCCGTGCATTACAAAGAGAGATTGTCACTACAGAACAAGTCCAATTGGTTATTGGGGTAAGGGTTCAACTGTAGGTTAGTATAAAGTACTAGGATTCCTTTACTTGTAACCGCTTGTTTCGATAATAGCGAATTCTCGGGAGTGGTGATATTAAAATCACCTGGTAGGGTTTTTGCTGTGTTAGTTTTTCCCATTCGTAAACAAATCACCGTGTCAATTTATTTTCCATTGCATACTTACTTTAGTGGTGATTTTTTTTATGCTACCATGCGTTTGCATGTTAATTTGATTAATTAATAAACTTGGCTAATTAATCGATTAATTCATCACAAGGGGTCAATACATTCTTGGCCTATCAAGGTGTATCTGGTGAAATCATATACTACAACCACGATATATCTCTTTCCTCTAAGATATTCTGTTCTAATTGGACCCATGAGATCCAGATGTAGTAGCTCTAAAGGTCTGGAAGTAGCTGATGTCTGAGTGCTTGGATGTTTTGCTTTTGTCTATTTCCCAAGCTGACACGGTCCACACACAACATTGCTAACCCTGTTGAGCTTTGGTACTCTTAACACTGATATATACTTAGATACAATTGATAGATGTTTGTAGCTAGCATGTCCCATCCGTTGGTGCCATAAATCTTCATTTGGCAAACGAATACTATTGCAAACAATGTCAGCATTAGGTACCAATCCATAGCAGTTATCCAAGTAGAGAGATGGTTCCCTTCCCTTTTATTTGTGATTTGCTCCCATCACCGAAAGTGACATTTCCATCTTTCTTAGACTCGAAAACCTTAAAGAGAGAACGGTCTCCAGTCATATGTCTTGAGCATCCACTGTAAAGGTACCACAAACATGTATCCATTACTTTAAATGCAGACTTCATCATAAAGCACACTTCATGCTTGCTTGAAAAATCAGTTGGAATGGTTTTCTCTTTCAGCTGCCATTTATGAACAAAACCTTTAATTTTTACCCTTCTTAGATGAACTCCTTTACACATTTTTATTTTGAGATAGTCTAGCTTCTTCTTTGTCACACTAAGACCTTTTTCAACAATCATCAAGATAGCTTTCAAATAACTTTTAGACTTACATTTTTTGAAACACTCAATCAAACAGAGACTAGAAAAGCAAGATGTATTTGAAATAAAAGATCTTTTCATGCTACCTGTAGCCATGACAATAGGGGTCAATGGATCACACAGCAATGATTAAACCTAATCAGGGTGTGTCTACTCTGATACCACTTGATAAGGCAAAAATGTATTGACACCTTTGCAAATTTAATTAATTACCCAAGTTAATTAATTAGTCAAATTACATGCAATAGCGTGATATCACAAATAAATCACCAACTAAACTAAATGTAGCAGAAAATAAATTCGACATAGGTGATTTATTTACGATTGGGCAAAACCCCACCAGGTGATTTAAGGTCACTACTCCCGAGAATCCACTATTATCAATCACAAGCGGTTACAAGTATAAGGAATCTTACCAAACCCTTTGGCCTATCCCGAAATACCAACCTATAGTTGAACCCTTACCCCAATACCCAATTGGACTTGTATTATAGTGGTAATCTCTCTGTTCAATGCATGAATCCCAGTACGTGACTAACTCACCAACTTGAAGAAGATTGTTGGCTACAAAGTTGTTCAGTTTATCAACAATGAAGATCAGGAAGCTCCTTGGTCACAAAACCCTTGGCATAAAGACGTAGCAGCTTCTTCAGAAAGAATAATGAACTAGGCCACTTTTTGCATCTGGTCATACAATGCATACGCGATAGCCTTTAAAATAATCCTTATATATGTCTAGGGTTGTGAGAAAAGAAACCCTACACAAATACATAGGAATATGCATGCAATTAGATCTGAAAAGTGTGATTTCATAATTCTCGATAGATACAGCTCATGTGGAGCTTCTGTCTAGCTTCAACATTTAATCTCAATAGAAAGGATTTTGTTGAGACTTCTGTCAAACTTTAATGAATAGCTTTTCTTCACTTGTTTCTTGGTCAGATTTGCATGGCTTCAATACTTAACTTGAACACTCATTTCTTGAAGTACTAAACCCATCCTAGATCTACCCAATTACAAGTAAAGTGTATTTTGTCAAAGGATTAGCCAATTTACATAAATATGTCCCTAACATGAGGTGACTGAGAGCTATCTCTATCTCGGTCTGAACCATCTAAGGGAGACTGAGAGCTATCTCTATCTCAGTCAGAATCATTTGAGGTGACTGAGAGCTATCTCTATCTCAATCTGAAAATCTAGGCTTTGCCTGTAAAAGACCAAAGTCTCGAATTAGAATTGAAGTGATTGGTGCTTTATCACTCCACTATTTAGGATGTGCAATTTTTCTTCTTCTTCCTTCCCCCTTTTTTATTTTGCTTTAAGACTTGAAAAAGGGAAACCATTAATTTTTGGGGTCCTTTGAAAAATTTTCTTTTCATCATTTTTACTTTGAAATTTGAAATTCTTTTTGAAAAGTGGAACCCTTTATTCTTGGATATCATTAAAAAATGTTTTTTCTTCCTTCAAAATTTGAAATTTTCTTGAAATTGAAACCATCTATTTTTTGGAAATCCTTTAAAAGTTTTTTTTTTTTCCTTCTTTTTGTTTGTTTTTTTTTATCATTCATTCATTTTTTTTTTTTTTTGGGTGGTTAGTTAACTAAGTCAACTCAGTCAAACATGAGTTGACTCAACAACTCATATGGGATTTTAAAGAGGGAGGCCGAATTTTGGCCCCCTCTTTATGTCTTCATCATCTTTTTTTTTTTTTTGCTTCTTCTTCATCACTCTCTCTTCTTCCTCCTTAGTCACTATTCAAAAGCTTCTTCCTTTTTGCATTTTCTTCATTTCCACACCATTTCTTGCTTAGAAAATAACTTCTCTAGGCTTCCAAACTTGATTTCTTACATATCTCAAAATATCTTTTCAGATCCTTGAGTTCTTGATCATCTTTGTAAAACCCATTTTTTGAAACCCATTTTCAAACCTCATCAAGATAATTTTTTTAACCCATTTTGTTGGTAAATTTGTTGATTTCTTGTTTTGTTGGGGATTTTATGGTGGGACATTGTCATGTTGTTGTTTGCTCTTGTGGGAATTTTGGACATTGTATGATTTGGTTGGAATTCATTGTGTGGTCATGTTGTTGTTGTTGTTGTTGTTGTTTTTTTTTTTTTTTTTTTTTTTTTTTTTTTTTTTTAATTTGGGTGGGGCATTTTTGAATTGTTGAGTTGTTTGGTATTGTGAAATTTGGTCAATGTTGATGGTTTATGAAGCTTTGCATTGTATGTGGCTTGTGGTATTGTTGGATGAATTTTGACTTGATTTTTGTGGGTATGAAATCATTAGAATTTGATGTGCAGGCATGATTAAGTAAACTCATTTTTTCGATGAATGCAGAAATTTTGTTGGGATAGGTAGGCCTTATTTTCATGGGTATGGAAATTTTCATGGGTATTATTTTCATGGGTTTGGAAATTTTTTTTTGTGTTGGACATATGTTTGAGTCATTATTGAATGAATTTATGGAGATGAGGTATTTTTGGGTTGATTGGGATATTGTTTGGATATCATGGAATTTGAATGTGTGGAATGGCATTTGGGGTTCAGTTAATTTTCTTAAGGGGCATTATTTTATTGGTTGGGATTTTGGAGTGAGTATTTTGGAACAGGGTGCTTTTTGAACATCTTAATGATTGGCTAAACTTTGTTTTGTAGAACCTCAAGAGTCGAGGTAGTCTTCAGATGTTGAAGTGTAGGTCGGAGGCATTGTCCCCAAACATTAAGAATGTCATTAATGAAGCTGGTTTTCAAACCTTTTTTCAACTGCTAGACCATGATACCAATGAGTATAAAGACCTCCAATTGCTTCTTGCCTTATCATAACAATTTTGGGATACTACTTGCACTTTTCATTTTTCGGGTATTGGTGAGGTGATGACTTCTCAGCCATTACTGGCTTAAAATTGGGTGGTGAAAGAATTAAAATTAATGACTCCATCTCATTAGCGGAAATTAGAGGTCTTTTGGATGTGATGCCTCCAAAATTCAGGAGTAAGAATGTATCCTTGATGTGGCTATACTCCAATATTGACAAGTGTGAGACTATAACAACTGGCACTCGTAGGTTCATACTACTTTTCTTTGGAACTCTCTTATGTCCAGACTTGGGGAGCACTATGAGTTTACGTTACTTGTGGAGTTTGAGGGATATTAACTAGATCAAAAATTATGATTGGGGTGGCATGGCTTATGCAACCCTCTTGCACTTCATGACTCAGCTCTCTTGGAGCAGTCTTTCAAGCTTAGGAGGTGCGTCATTTGTTTGGCAGGTGAGGTTTAAATTCTTGGTTGGATGTATTTTGTAAAGGTTGTTTGTGTTGTAGTGCTATTGATGATGTGTGTTGATTTTTTCTCAGGACTGGATGTATGAATATTTTGGGGTTGGTCCATAACTTTTAGAAGATATTGATGATATGTATCCCAAGTTTCTTTGTTGGCTACCTAAGTATCGTTTGTAAGCGCCTCCCAAGTGTAGACACTCAATTTTGCACCCATAATTTAATCTTAGAAGATAGCTAAAATGACCATTTGATATACCCAAAAAATCATAGTTGCATTACGTGCATTAATTCATTCATTGCATATCAAAAAAATCATCTTCAGATTTGGTCATGACGGTATGTCCGATTCCCAAATCGGACCGCTGGATTGAAAGATATCACATGATCAAATTTTCACGATCTGCATGCATTGTATGGGGTGAAGCCGATCACGTGTGATTAATTTAAATTAATTTTGGTTGGTTAATGATTAAAATTAATTAAATGATTTTTTGTGATTGGTTAAATATTTTTTCTTAAAGTGAGATTTGTTGCATGGGATTAAAACAAATAAGCTGATAATATTTATAGACTGTAGATAATTAGGCTTTTGGGATAATTATATTCAAAATATTTATTTAAAAGTCCTATTTATCACTTTGGAATGAGGTTTATCATGAAAATAACTCTTAAATTTGTCCAAATATAGTTTTAGAGTTGGAAAACACTTCAAAAACGTGCTAATCAAGTAGCAGATTTCAGATTCACGTTCCAAGGAACGTTTGGCATAGTAGAACTCAAAATTAAGACTAGGCTACTTCTGGAAAAGTTGTAGAGAATCAAATTTCCCTTCAGCTGTCAAAATTTCAGCTTATTATAAATTTTTAGTAACAATATATGATCAAAATACTGAAGCTTGTTCTAAAAAATCAGCTTACTCTTATCCAAATCTCCTTTTTTTTAGGATTTTCCCCATACTTTTTTTTGCTTATTCTTTAAGCTGATTGGACTTAATTTTTAAGAAAACCTTACTTATTTTCTAAGCAAATAACACCTCTATAAATAGGGGAGGCCTCCCAACGTTCAGGGACCCTTTTTCTAACACCCTTTTCTGGCCCTTCTTTTCTGACTTCTCTACTCCCCTTACATTAAAGACGTTCTGGAGGCTTTGACTTTAATAACTTCTTTTTTGTAAGTAAAGTATTTTAGACTTCAAAGAAGTGAAAATTTCTTTGACGTCTAAAATATTCTTCTATTGAAGGGAACGCTCATGCAAGAGGTATTTAGTTTCATTCTTATGTCTATTTTTCTTTTTCCATTAATTAATATGTTGTGATTGTTCATTGATGAATTTTGTTAATATATATCTAATTTAATCATGATCTTGTTCATAATTCATAGTTGCCATGTTTATATGTTTTGTTGGAATTTTCTTTTACATGTTTTTTAGTTGATTGATATGTTTTTGTTTTTGATTTCAAAATATGCAATTAATCACGAAAATTTTTTTTTAAATAAAAACAAATCTGTATTTTCACTAAATACAAATTTGAAATTTTTTTCAAGTCAAAAACAAATCTGTATTTTCACTAAATACAAATCTGAAAATTTTTTTGGTGACAAAACCGATCTGTATTTTCATTAAATACAGATTTGAAAATTTTTCTAAAGTATTTTTCTTCTTAAATAAAAAGTTGCAGATTTTGAAATTTCAAAGAATGAATTAATAGTTAGGTTAAAGTTCTTTTTTTTTATAAATATGTGATGCATGCGTAATAGATTTGAATTATGAATATGGATCCTCTTTTAAAACCATTTTTTTTTTATCCTCTACCAAAACAAATATGATTTTTATTAACCAAATCCTTTGTTTTTTTTTTATCCTTTACAAAACAAATTTGATTTTTCTAAACCAAATCCCTTTTTTTTATCCTTAACAAAACAAATCTGATTTTTATTAACCAAATCCTTGTTTTTTTTTTTTTTTTAATCTTTTGCAAAACAGATCTAATTTTTATTCATCAAACTCCATTTTCTCTCAATCTTGCAAAAAAAATTTGATTTGTCTTTGAGAAGAGGTCACATTCATAAGACGAATTTGTTTAAATTAATTTTTTGTCAAGTAAGTGTTTGTTTTATGTATTATAGCATAACATTCAACATCATACAAAAGGGTATATAATGGTCATTAGATTCTAGAAGACCAGACTCTATCTTGGCAGAATGGATGCCTAACATCTTCCCATTCCGTAACCTAACCCCCGAACTTAGGATTTTGGTTAGTAGATTAGTGTTTTGTCTTTTTTTTTGGTAGATTGTAACTAAGATCAAAGTTTTGTAATTTTTACATAGATTGTATCTAGGACCAAAGCCTTGTAAAGTTGTTCTACCAAATTGTATTTTTTACAATCAATTAATGACATTTGAGGAATTTTTGGATATGTAAATGTATTTTATTTTTTCTTATTTTTTGTATAAAAAACAAGTAGCGACTCCACACAATTACCCAAAATAGAAGTGCCCTAAGCACCCAAATCTCTTTTTGAGGGCACCCCCAAACCTTGGTTGTCTCTCACACCAAGCGTTCTTTGCAAGCTTGGCGTATGGTGATCGATAACTTAACTGCCGATGATGTGAGTTTTTTTTTTTTTTTGTTTGTTTTTTTTCTTTTGGTTGTGCGGCTTCTTTTCATTCTAGGTTCTTTGTGATTTTCAGATGTCTTTAAATCCTTGCCTTGGATGTGAGGAGCATGCAGAGTGTGCATGGGCTCAAGAGCTGAATGGCCGTCAAGTGTTGTTTGAGTGTGGTCATGGGAGATACTGGTATCTTAGTGACCAGGTACTGGCTCAAGTACAACATGTGTACTCTCCCGAGACAATTCCTGCTCATCCTTGTCCCTCCATCCGGTTGGCAGGCCTTTTGGCTAATGAAGAAATTACTTTTGCTCGAGTCGGCCATGTTGTTTTGGAGACATCAGGAGACTATCTTGAATTTGTCTAGACTCAATTGCAGGGTTGTTTAGCGGGCATCTCTATAACATTGGTAACTTTCTTTCTTTCCCCAGTCAATTTTCATCCTAGCTTGCATCCTCATTCTTTTATATTCTTTGTTTTGCCTCTTGTGAAAATATCTGCATGTTGCACTTTTAGGCTTCATCCTCTGAAGAGGAGGAAAGTCCTCTTCCTAGCAATGCTGATGGTTCTTCTAGTTCCTTCATGGAGACATATCATCATTTTCTAGCATGGCAATATGAAGTAATGAATCCTAATGGATCATTCAGTTCTATGAATCTAGACCAGCCAGAGTATACTCCAAATGTCCCTTGGAATGACCCTGTATATTCCTAAATCCTTTAGTCCTTTTGTCCTCCTTCTTTGTTCATTGAGTTATTTCTGGACTAGTGGATTTGTGCTTCAAGTTGGTTTTAATCTTGTGGAAGAAAGCATGCAGATGATTGGATGTTTGCAATTAGTGGCACACACTCAATCTTCCCGATATGTGCTCAATGAAATGAACTGGGTAAAAGATGATGCTTCCTTAATGCTTTTTACTTGAACTCCATCGTAATGGATTTAACACTTGTCTCTGGTGGCTTTTTAGAACAACCAAATGGCAATTGCTGAGGCCAACACAAGATCCTCGGAGGAGAGAATCCGAAATATTGAATTTTAGAATCGCCAACAAGAATCTCGGTTTTATGCAAGTTAAGAAGGCAATACTGAGGGTGGCTCTTCTAGGGGTGGGTCTAGGAGATCTTCCCGCAGGTGGACCCGAAGTCCAAATGATGCTTGACTTGTATTTTAATTTTCCTGCAAAGACGAAAAAAAAAAAAAGTATTTCATAGACAATTTGTATTAACTTTTGATCTTAGCCCTTTATCCTTGGGTTGCTTTTAGTCTTGCTGAAATTTAGATAAGACAAGTTTAGTCTTGCTGGGTGCCAATTGGCACTCTTAGAGTGCCAATCAGCACTTGGGGAATGCCGATTGGTACTTGAGGAGTGCCAATTGGCACTTTGTGGTGCTAACAAGCACACCCAATTTTGCCCTGACTCCTCACGTTTTTTCAATGCATTTTCTGTGCTTTTGAGTTTTTTGAAATATATTTTCTCCGCTTGGGACTATGATTTCCAGTTAGTTGCAAACTCTTTAAACCTATTTAAACTTGGTTAGAGAGCGAGGGATATTATTTTAGTATTAAACCTACAAACAAATCTCTGTATCAAAGTTATCAAGACAAACAATCATATACACTTACAAGAATTATTCATCGCTAACAATCAAAATTTTCCTCATTCAATCACACATGATATCAACAGATGGGTTTGTAGCTTTGATTTTGTCACTAAGACCAATTTCACAGCCTACAAGCTAGAGGGTATCAAAGCTCTGAGGAATGTCAAGATCAAGTGGGATTTTCTCTGTGCCACCATGAAGCTCTAGGATACTGAAGATCATGTATTCTGGTTTAAAACTACTGAACTTTGTCCCACAATCGAAGAATTTTCAACTATTCTGGGTTGTGATCCTGGTAAAAATCTGTAGCAGTTTCTTATGATCCCAAACATAGGGAGATCTTGTCTAATGCTCTAGGGCTTTCTACTTCAATTATGAGTAGCATGATTGAAGGCCACATGGTGAATCTTCATGTAGTTATTGCTAGACTTATTAATAAACATAGTCATGGTGTATCTAACAACATGCAAAAAAATTTTGGCTTAGCTCTTTGCTTTATGGGAGAATTTTTGCTTTGCACTAGAAGACCAGTTTTTGTGGATGCTCGAGCCATAGGTATTGTGACTCAAGTTAAGGATGGTGATAATCTTGCTTCTCTAATCTTGGCAGAAACTCTTTTAGGACTGGACTCTGTATTTCTCGGGAGCCCCTTGACTTTGCAAATATGGTTGATGGAAAAATTGGACATGATTGCTACACCTACTATTGCTAATTATGGTCCTAGTAATTTTCTCAATAGGGCTGTTCTCAAAACCAAGTGTGAAATTGAAACTAAATGGGTGAAATTTTTGAATAAGAAATCCAGTGCCTCAATTCGATGGGATTGTTATTGGTGAAAGTGCCCACCTCCTTTTTTGTGATCCCTGGGATCAGATCACATCTTCATAGTTGGATTAAGGAGGGAAACTTTCTATAAGGCTAATAGACTCATAAGACAATTTCAATATGAGTAGGGAATGCCTGGAGGAAGAGGAAGAAAACCTTTCACTCCTGTGGACACAAATCCTACTTCTATAAGGAATATGCTGTTAGGCTTGGACATGGCTGACTGGTGGATCAATCTTTTATTAAGGTTCACTTTCATAGGATGACCATGGAATACTCTAACTGGCTGGTGAACAAAATTGCGGATAAGGAGGTTGACATGGCTTCTATGAGAAAACAATTTCCTAAAGATAACCAAGACAAGCATAAGGATAACAACTATGAGTTTAAAAGGAGACATAAAGATGACAAAGTACCTACCACAAGCAGAACCAACAAAAAATCAAAGGAGAAAAGACTGAAGAAAAAATTATTCTCTTATTTTTTGGCTTGGAACATGTTTATTTCAAAAGTTGATGTGAAACTCTTAGGTTTATAAATTATTTAGGACTTTCAAGTTTAGGGTTTGATTTGTTTAGAGTTTGGCTTTTTAGGATTTGGGTTTTTTTTTTTTTTTTTTTAGAGTTTGGTTTGGTTTTAAAGTTTGTGTAATGGGATGTTTTAATGAAATGGTTAAATTTTGGATTTTTTTTTTTTTTTTTGCTTGATGGGTAAATGGTGGGTTTGGGGAAGTTGTGACCGAGCCAATATATGGTTGCCTACTTACCTCCTTAGAAGAAGGATCAAGTCATCACGTAGTTCATTTTATTGCCTTAACTTTTGCCTAGGCCGCTCTTTCGAGTTTTAAACCTAGCAAGCTCTCTCGCTCTTTTTTTTTTTTTTTTTACTCTCCTTTTGTGTAGATTACCCTTTCAGGTTTTCAACCTACCTTTTTTTTTTTTTTTTTTTTTTTTAATGAAACTAGGAAAGAAAATAACATAATTTACAACCACTTCAGATGTTGTGTTTTCAGACTACCACCTCAGACAAGGTATTTCTTCAATTAATCCATATTGGTTGGCTCAATAAAAGGGTTTGCATCCAAGTCCATTAACCTTACCGCTCCCCCAGAGTATATCTACTTGATAATATATGGACCTGCCCAATTTTGCTTGAACTTCCCATTTGTTTCTTGAATCGGGGCTCGAATCTCCTCTAGCACTAAATCTCCTATATTTAGATCTCTAGCTTTTACCTTGTAGTCAAAAGCTTTTCTAAGTCTTCTTTGGTAACCTTGAATGTGATACAAGGCCTTAAGTCTCTTCTCATCCATCATGCATAAATGGTCATATCTACTCTGAAACTAATCTACTTTGGGGACTTTTCACTCTCCAATATTGTTCTCATTGAACGAACACCCATTTCAATGGGAAGGACTGCCTCCATCCCATACACCAATGAACATGAACCACGCAGTTTGCTTCCATAGTAGTCCAATAATAACCTTGTTTCATTATCTTTTGTGATAGCATGTGTACATTCATATGTGGCCCATAACTTGACTCATGAACCTCCTTCATTTTTGTTGTGCTTCCTTGGCAGTTACAAAAAGGAGATGAATTCCATCATACGACCTTCTGTAAAGCCTTTCACCACAAATAATGTAATTAATGGACAATCTTCTGACTGTCAATTGGTCATTCTTGTCTATGAACTTTGGGTATGTCCCATCCTTGAGGTAGTATAAGATGTCTGAATACCATTCACCTTCCCTGTTCATTCCTTCATCTCCTTCTACTGACATACAATGGGCTGGCTCTTCTTTTTGTTCCATCACTATTGGTCGATCTTCATCTTCCTTAGGTCCATCCATCATGGATGCCATTGTTGCTAATGCATCGGCAATCTGATTCTGCATTTTAGGCACATACTGGTTCTGGATCTTACCGAATTTCAATGCCAACTTCTGAAGACATTCATGATAAGGCATCATCTTTTCTTCCTTGATCTTCTATCTTTTTTGAATCTAAGAAATTATTGAGGTTGAATCACCATATATTTCCAACTCTTTCACTCCAAGACCTAGGGCCGCTTGTAACCCTATAATGCAAGCTTCATATTCGATGGCATTATTGGTAGTAAGAAAATTAAGCCTACCAAAGAATGGGATGTGTGTCCCTTTTGGAGAAATTAGGAGAACTCCAATGCCCCTTCCATTCTGATTAATTGCTCCATCAAAATACAATGTCCAAGATTCTAACTTTATCCCTATGATATCTTCATCTGGAAAGTCTTCTTAGATTTCTTCGGCTTCTTTAGGTGAACAGTGGGCTAAGTTATCAGTAATAGCTCTTCCCTTTATAGACTTTCAAGTCACATATTTAATATCAAATTCTGATAGAAGCAGAACCCATTTAGCTGTCTTCCCATCTTGCATGGGCTTCTCCATCAGATATTTCAAAGGGTTCATTCTTGCAATCAACAAGACCTTAAAAGCATGTAATGCTTGAGTTTTTGGGTTACCCATACAAGCACTACACATGTTCTCTCAAGTGTTGAATACTTATCTTCATAAGCCAACATGTTCTTACTAATATAATAAATGGCATTCTCTTTCCTAGAATCCTCTAGGTATTGAGAAAGCAAAGCCCCTATTGCTGTATCTATGGTTGTGAGATATTACAATAATGGCTTTTTAGGTACCCGTGGAACCAGTATTGGCGGCTTCATCAAATAATTCTTAATCTTCTCAAAAGCTTCTTGGCATTGTTCATACCATACCATGGGAACTTCTTTCTTAAGTAATCAAAAAAGTGGCTCACATGTCACGGTGAGTTGGGATATGAATCTGCTTATGAATTGTATCCTCCCTAAAAATCCTTGAATCTCCTTTTCAGTCCTTGGAGGCTTCATTTCCACAATTTCTTTGATCTTGTTAGGATCTACTTCAATTCCCCTCTGACTTACCATAAACCCCAACAATTTTCTGGATGTTACACCAAAAGTGCACTTCTTTGGATTCAACCACAACTTATAGAATTGGATTCTTTTAAAGAACTTCTATAAAACTGGTATGTGCCCTTCACGGTCATTGGACTTCACTATCATGTCATCCACATAAACTTCTACTTTTTTGTGTATCAAATCATGCAATAGAGTAGTGGCTGCACGTTGGTAAGTAGCACCAACATTCTTACCAAATGGCATGACCTTGTAGCAATACGTCCCCCATTTAGTTATGAAGGAGGTTTTCTCCATATCTTCTGCAGCCATCTTTATCTTATTGTATCTTGAAAAGCCATCCATAAAGGACAGCAAGGCATGTCTTGTTGTGTTATCAACTAGGATGTCAATATGAGGCAAGGGAAAATAATCTTTCGGGCTAGCCTTATTAAGATCTCTGAAGTCTACACACATTCTCACCTTCCCATCCTTCTTCAGTACTGGTACCACATTAGCTAACCATTTTGGGCAGTTAACCACCCTAAAAAATCCCACATTGTATTGTTTCTCAACTTCATCTTTGATCTTGAGAGTCCACTCTAGCTTCATTCTTCTTAACTTCTACTTGATTGACTTCATGGTTGGATCTATCGGAATACAATGTTGCACTATATCTATATCGATCCTAGGCATGTCTTTGTATGACCATGCAAATACTTCTTTGAATTCTTTCAATAGTGCGACTAATGCATCTTTCTCAGAGGAGCTTAAGGTGTTGCCCATTTGTACCATCTTAGGTTCATCATTAGTTCCCAAGTTAACAAGTTGGGTTTCTTCATTTATAGGTTCTGCACACCCTTGTTTTAATTCCTCATTATTAAAAGTTTCTTTACCAACTTCCGAAATAAAAACATTCAAAGCTAGCAAATAAGCAAAATCATAAATCACATTATAAGGAATAGGGTTCTTAACAGACTCAACAGAAATGGACTCAATAGTAACACAATCACAAATAGACTCTACAGGAATAACAATACTAGCAGAAATAGACTCAATAGGGATAGAGATAATGTTTTTGGCACAAGTGAGTGGTTCAACGGTCTTGATCTTCTCCAAAGAGTCTTCCATGGGGTGGGCGGCTCCCTCCCATGCCCAGTTCTTCAACTCGATTGTAGCTTCAACAATGGTGACTAGCTCCTAGCGAGTCCCTTCTTCCCTCAGCATCAGTACAATGGGGTTTTCATCCATATAATATGTGCTTTCACCATCAACCTCCATTTCTATGGGCATGTCAGATACATAGGCATCCAGGCGCTCTATGCTGTCCATCCATTCCCCGAATAGATCTTGCTTCCCTTTGTTACTTGGGTAGATGTATTGGGGGAAGTATTTTAACTTATTCCCTTCCATTCTATCATCTTCATCTTCAAGGTTCTTTAGCGTTGAGATTCTGAAACTGTGGATCATCAGCTTTCTGTCTAGTGTTGCCAGTCCAACATCTATGTCATCTTCTTCCTCAGTGTATGGGGTCAGTGAGCCAAGTTCTGAATTGTGGTATGACCCTAACTCAGGAATTTCTCTACCACGCTTATCATATCGAGGGCTTGATCTTGAGCTGACATCAGTAATGCAACTCCAATCCAAGGGCCGCCCATAAGGGTATTCATCATAATCTATACCTTCAGCTTCTGCATCCTTCTTTACTTCTTCATCTTCAACTTCTACATCATCTCCTACATCTTCATCTTCGGCTTCTACATCATTTTCTATATCTTTATCTTCAGCTTCTACATCATCCTCTATATCTCCATCATAGTAATAATGGTCTTCATAGAAAGATCCCACACCTTCATCCTTTATATCACTAGGGGGTTCTCCCCTATCATTGTCACTATCTTGGCTATCATAGTCCTCACCACTGCTATTATCACTATCATTATCACTACTATTGTTGTCTCCACTATCTCCGTTGTCACTACTGCTATTGTCACTACTATTATCACTCTTGTTGTCACTATCTTTATCATCATCACTAGGGGCTTCTCCCTCTTCCTCATCTTCATCATCTGTTCTTGCTTCATATGGGCTTTTCAATGCATGTTGGCAAGCCTCCCAATACTCTTCTTCTTCTATATTGTAGATGGTGTCTCCCAAAAGTGTGGTCATTGCATTAGGATCCATGTAATCAGCCCAATCAGTCGGGACCCAACTTGCGTCTTCCTTCTTCAGTTCTGGGACCTTGTTGTCACAATAAAAAAATAGCTCAAATCTAGGCACCGTTGTTTTCAGCTCAGGATCGTATCTCGGTTCAAGGAATCCCCAATAACATTGACTATCTTCAGTTTTGACAAACTTTCCATTCAATGTGGGAGTGTAAGGCTTCAAGGGTTCCGAAGGACAAGAAAGTCCCTTTGCTTTGGCCTTTGCATGAGCCATCCTCCTCACCTCCATTTCTAACAAGTCATCATCAGTAGGTTTATAACCTAACTCGAAAGTTGGTGTGGCTGTAGGAATTATCGGAACTTGAGCAGTTGCCTCTTTCACAATCTTCCCTAAGTTCATCCTTGGAAAATTATTCATTTTCCTCATCATTGTAACCACATTGTTATTGCTGTAGGGAGCAAAGTCCATGGGAATCCTTTCAACCTCTTATTCTCTTCTTCCAAAACTAGGTTTCTCAATCTCAAAGCCATCCAAGGTTAATGGCTCATTCTCAGAATCAATACCAAAAATAGGCTTTGGTACAGTCAAAGTATCACCATATATAGTAACTATGGCTCCTTCATGCAGAAACCGAACCTTTTGGTATAGGGATGAAGGTACGGCCTCTGTATCATGGATCCATGGTCGCCCAAGGAGCATATTAAAGCATGAAACTATATTCAGCACTTGAAATTCCACTTTCTTGATCATTGGCCCTATGGTGAGCTCCAGTGTCACGGTTCTTAAGACTTCTCTTCTACTGTTGTCATATGCTCTCACGTGCTGATCAGTTGGCACAAAATCCTCAATGCTTAGGCCCAGGCAACTTACGGTCTTTAAAGGACACACATTTAAGACACTTCCGTCATTAATCAAAACCATTGGGATCCTCTTGCCTTTGGCATATACAGTAATGTGCAATATGTCATTGTAGTGCTTCCCCTTCTTTGTCAAATCTTTGTCAGAGTAGGAAATAGTATTTTACCTAATTATAGATCTAATAATAGCATTTAGATCTTGAGAAGTAATGGTTGTAGGGACTTGGATTTGATTAAGAAGGTCTACCAGATTCTGGTGGTGCTTGTATGAGGCCATGAGTAAACCCCATAAAGATATTATTGGCTTGCGTCTTCTACAACTGCTTGAGGACCTTATCCTCTTCATTGGGTGTTTGTTACGTAGACTTGTTCAAGGCCTCTATAGGGTTGTCTATCTCCAGATATGGGGGTTTGAAATGTCTCCCCCCTTGTGATATGGGCAATTTTTGATGGGTCATTTACTTCAATGTCTTGGGGTTTGAAGTGTCTCCCCCCATATGTTGATATTGGGTAATTTAGGGTTTCTGTAGCATTTTCACTCCATACATCATACCCCCAGCAGACGTTATACCCATCAACTCTTCCCAACTCTTCTCCTTCTTCTTCAAACATCAAAAAATTAATCCTTGGTCCTCTCCCAAAATTATGGTTGGGCAAGGGATTATTGGTGATGCTAGGCCTTGTAGGTGGTGCAATCACCTTAGTATCTATTAAATCTTGGATTGCATGACGAAGGTTATAACACCTGTTAGTGTCGTGGTCTGGGCCTTAATGGTAGGCACACCTTTTACTCACATCAAACCTTGTAGGTAATGGGTTTGGGACTAGTTTTAGGTCTAAGGGTGTTAGTAACCCCTTTGCTTTCAGTTTTTCAAACACTTGACTTATTGGCATATACAGCTCGTGAAATTCCCTCCTAGGCCTTAGAGGTGGCCCTTGTGATATTTTCACTAGGGCAATAAGTTGGTAGGGATCATTTTTATATATATTAGAGACCTATGCAGTTTTGGAACTAGACCCAAAATTCTTTTTAAACTTAGGTGCATCCTCATTTTTTATGGTGCCATTATTTATTGCATCCTCAATTTGGGTACCAGCAGCAATTAAAGTTTTAAAATTAGAAAAGTACTGAGCAAACAAATATTTATGATATATAGGTAACAAGTTTTTTAGAACCATGGTTAACTACTCTTCTTCATTTGGCCTATTCATCATCTTTACGGTTTTGGACCTCCACTTGGTAATGAAGGCAGAGAAGGACTCTTTGGGCTCCTGTTTAGTGGTCTCCAAATCTCTCCTTGTCATGTCCACTTCTATATTGTACTTGTATTGGTTGTGAAACTCCCTACAAATGTCTTCCCATTTTCTTGCTCTATTGTCTTCAACATTGAGGAACCACCAGAGAGTGACTCTCGTCAAGGTGTTTTGGAACATTTGTGCCAACATTTCTTTAGTAGCTCCCAGGGGCTGCATAGCCCTCATGTACATCTTTAGCTGGGATTAGGGGCAGCCTATACTGTCGAACTTGTCCAAGACCGACATCTTGAACTTAGGGGGCAATCTCACATCTGGGAAAAGTGAGAGTGACTGGTAATCCATGAGGTCTTCCATCTTACAGGCCCTTTTGATCATCTCTTCCATCTTATATATCCTCTCATTAATCATCTTCTCATCCTTTAGGATAGGGTGATTCTGATTGGTCTTGTTTTCCTCTTGGCTACCCTTTAAGTTCTGAAACTGTTGTACGATAAGGTTCATGTCTTCCTTCAACTAAATTTGGATTGCTACCATGGTGTTTAGTAGCTCTTGAGTGTTCATTGGCTCTTCAGTGTTTGGGTGTTTTGCCCCTTCTACCATGGTGATAAAGTCTTCGGATTTCTTGTGGCTTGGGTTGTCTTGCAAGTCATTGAGATGTTGTAACTGCAGAGTGCCTTCCATGCTGAGAATCAGTACTGTGATAGGCTTGGAACTAGAACTGCTAGTTTGACTGTCGTTCTTGGATTCTCTTTGGAGTCTTCCCTCTAATCTTGACCAAATTCTCCCGTAAGAAAAGGCTTGGTTGGGTCAAACAAAGCTAGGTCCCCATCTTTATCAATCTATCAACCAAAAAAATACACACAAAATGTAATGCAATATTAACATGGACTGGCCTAAGGATAGGTTCTAAGTCATTACATTGTAGGGTGGGTTTGTTGTTTCATTGTTTCCTATAGCTAGGACGTTACACCTCCCAACTTGTAATGTAACGAACATTACGTTGGTCCAAACGGCATAGTCTATCCTTTATAGTCAGCATGAAATGATCCAGTGACTTTGGGCTATAAGTTGGTGAGTTCACCACTTGGTACCTAAATCTAATGAAGACTAGTGATCCATGGTTACTACCACCATATGTTAAGATGGGTGCATGCATATTTGTTGTTTTGATGGCACATACTATGATAGTTAGGGGAAGTTTTTAACAATCAACATAGTAAATTCAAACAAAATATCATACAAATATATCAAGACATAAGCAACCAAACAAACAAAAAACATCATACAAAAAACAAAGGTATATAATTGGTCACTTAAAGTCTAACATGAAACCTAGCTCTCGACATCCCCAATGGAGTTGACACTATGAGAGACTGGAACTTTGGGGCTCTTAAAAAAAGAGATTTGGGTGCTTAGGACACCTCTCTTTTGGGTAATTGTGTGGAGTCGCCACTTATTTTATGTTACAAAAAAAATAAGAAAAATATATATAAATGTAAAATTTACATCAAATACATCAAACTTCATTAATTATGTAAATACAATCTTGGTCAAATAATCATTAGAGTAATATTACAAGACTTTGGTCCTAAATACAATCTATGTAAAAATTACAAAGCTTTGATCCTGCATACAATCTACCAAAACAAAAGATAAAACACTAGTTTACTATCCAAAAACCTAAGTTCAAGGACTAAGTTATGGAATGGGAAGTTGTTAGGCACCCATTCCGCCCAGACGGAGTCTGATCTTCTAGACCCTAAATGACCATTTATATACCCTTTCAAAAGATGCATGACATTACAATGACATATTAAAATCCCCAAATTCAAAATTAATTCACTCTTTAAAAACTCAAAATCTGCAATTTTTATTTAAGAAAAAAAAAATCAGATCTGTATTTAATGAAAATATAGATCTAATTTTGATTCAGAAAAATTTTTAGATTTGTATTTAATAAATTTACAGATCTAATTTTGTTTAGAAAAAAAATTTTCAGATCTGTATTTGATGAAAATACAGATCAGTTTTTTATTCAGGAAAAATTTTAGATTTGTATTTCAAGAAAATACAAATCGGATTTTGATTCAGAAAAATTTTCAAATCTGTATTTAATGAAAATACAGATCTTTTTTTTTTTTTGTGATTTATTGTAGATTTTGAAATTTAAAGAAGAACTAAATCATAAACATGTTAATCAACTAAAGAAAATCCAATCAAACATGTGAACATGGCACATATAAATTGTGAACAAGATCATATTGGCAATGAAATCAAACTCATATTCATGAATACCATGTAATGAACAACACATATATATCAATTAAGAAAGAGAAAAATAAACATAAGAACGAAATTAAATACCTACTTGCATAAATGTACCCTTCAATGGAAGAATACTTTAGAAATCAAAGAAATTTTCACTTCTTTGAGATCTAAAATATTTTTTACTTACAAAAATGAAATTCTCAAAGCCAAGGCTTCTAGAATGTCTTTAACGTAAGGGGAGAAAAGAAGTCAGAAAAAGAAGGGCCCTGATTTTTGATATTTTTCCTATATTTATAGAGGTTGGATGCTTGAAAAATAAGCCGTATAAGATCAGATACGAATTTTAATGCTTCGTTATCCCTAAAAATTCAAAATAGATGGGTTTTATCTTAATCAAAGAATTTCCAGGCTAGGCCTCATGTTTGTGCCGATCTGCACTAGCCATGTGCCGATCGGTAGAGGTGGCAATTCATGTTCATGTGTCGGGTTTGTGTCGTGTCGACTAATGAATATCAAACTATATGGGTCAACACTAACCCAACATGTTTATTAAACGGGTCAAGATTCCTCAACCCTAACACGACCCATTTATTAAACAGATCAATCATGTTGACCTATTTATCAGATTTTATCATAACAAAAAAAAAAAAAAAAATAGTATGAATAAATTGATATGAATTATGAAAAACCAAACACATAAATATTTTTAATATAAAATTCAAAACTAACAGGTAACTACATCACAAATAATCATTCAAAACTAAAGCACATCTCAATATCACAAATAATCAATCATAATATGTCAAAGAAAAAAAGCCACAACAACTAATAAGTTTATATATCTAGGGTTTGAAGGGTATATTGGTTAAATGTCATTTAATTAAATGGGTCAAACAGATCAAACTAGTTCTATGTGATAGACACTAACCCAACGTGTTTATTAAATGGGTTAGTAGTGTCAACCCAAATATGACACGAACCCATTAAGCCTCAACACATAACCTGCTAATTTCATGTCATGTCGTGTTGGGTTTGCGAGTCATGTCTAATTTTGCCACCCCTACTGATCGGCACTCCAAGAGTGCCAATTGGCCCTCTTGGATGCCAAGCCTCTTTTCCAATTTTGGTTTGATTTGGACTCTTTTTGGAGGATTTTCTAAGTTGGGAATTACACCTAAATACGTTTTTAACTCATGTTCTAAAATTAATCCCTTTTATCTTGATAATCAGGTCTTTAAAATAATAATTATCTGATAGATAAATATTCTTAAAAGACTTAATTATCAACGATTTCCTTGTTATCTAATTATCCATTTTATTCCCCTGCAAGAAAGCTTATTTTTTACAAAAACCAACATCCAATTACAAAATTGTTTAATTAATTTTAATTTTTTAACCAATCAGAATTAATTTAAATTAATCACACGTGATCGGTTCCACCCAAACAAAATGCATGCAAATTGTGAAAACTTGTGATATCTTTCAATCCGATGGTTCAATTTAGGAATCGGGCATACCATCGCAACTGTGAGAATCTCAAGATCATTTTTATGATATGCAATGAATGATTTAAAACATGTAATGCAGCTATGACTTTTAGGTATATGAATGGTCATTTTAGTCATCTTCCAGAATTAAATTATGGGTGCAAAATCGAGTGTCTATAGCTACTCTTGGTACTATTGTATAGGTACAATGTGATTTGGCCATCACAAGGGACACATGTAGTAGTATAAGCTCACTAAACTATCCTAACTTGTTTTTGAAAATAAAATTGGTTAGACTCATTTAGTGTGTTGGATCTAGAATTGCTTTGCATCTAGAGTATGGCTATGTTTAAGTGCTTAACATGCTTCTTTGATGTTTGATTTGGTGTTCATCTTCTTTGCATTGGTATCATGTATTTTTCCTCTTTAAATACCATGTTTTTTACTGCTCAACCCTAGCTCAATACCTCTTGATGCAAGCATCTTCTATCGAGATTTTTCTGGGCTTTTCTTGATACCTCTCGAAACATAGCCCAATTCATTAAGCCTCATTTTGATCTCTTTGGTTGCTCGATAGAAGCTCGACATGTTCCTTGATACATTGAGATTTTCTGGGTTTTTCTCGATAGGTCTCGATAGAAATCTCGATACATCAAGAAAAATTCTTGAACTCTCTGTCTGCTTGACACCTTCTCGGCCCTAGCTCAATACATCGAAGCCTTTTTGCCGTTAACACCTTCGCGTTACCTCTTGACCTATCAATCTTTTGTTCTTGACACCTCTCGATACCTCCTCGATCTATTGAGATGTCTGGATCTATATATACACGAGGTTCGACTCGAATTCATTTCTCACTAAAATATCTCGATATCCATCTCTTCTCTCTTGATCCTAACCTCTTCTTTTCATCAAAATCTTCCATCCCTTCCAAATTTCAGCCTATTCCAAGCTCTAATACGTTGGTAAGTGTTCTAAAACTCTTCTCTTTCCCTTTTCTCATGCATTTTGTGACCTAGGTTTTAGATTTTTGGGAAAATCTTTGGGTTTTTGTGTTTTTGATGAAATTTGTGGGTTGGATTTTGTAGTATTTTTATCACATGCTCATGCATTGCATTCTCTAGAATTTTATTCATATATTCATGCATTCTAGGATTGTGTGACTGATTATGAACTGTGAGTGATGTAGTTTGGATTGGGTTTTTGCCCATGATGCTATTTGTTATACATGTAACATGTTCACGCATTACTCTTTTCTTTTCCTTCTTTCCTGAGCATCTCTTCTTGTTGCGTCTCTTTGTTTACTCTTTCCTTAGTTTCTTGCTATGGCCACTACAAAAAACTAGTACTATAGTGGCGTTTTTTTTAGTGGCGTTTGTAAAAAATGCCACTATAGGTACCCTATAGTGGCGTTTTCTATAAACGCTGCTATAGGCATATTTATAGTTGCTTTTAGGTAGACCTATAATGGCGTTTTTAAAAAAGGGTCTATAGTAGCGTTTGTCAAATGCCACTATAGGTCCTGGTCTCACAAGGCCCTATAGTGGCGTTTGACAAACGCCACTATAGGCACTTTTTATTTTAGTTTTTTAAAAAAAAAATTATTTTCAGTAGGGGTTTTTTTTAATTAGAGCTAGAGGAAAAAGACCTATAGTGGCGTTTGTCAAACGCCACTATAGACACTTGTAAGACCAGGACCTATGGTGGCGTTTGTCAAATGCCACTATAGCTTAGCACAAAAAAAAAAAAAAAAAAAAAAAAGGAACTATAGGAAAAAGAATCCGGTGAAAAGAATTAAAATGGGGGACCTATAGTGGCGTTTCGTAAACGCCACTATAGGTCCAAAAGTGCATATTAATATTCCAAAAAAAAAAAGAAGTATTTGTTCAGTAGGCTTAAACAAATTCTACGATATATTCTAGGAATATGCCATAGAATATTCTATGGCATATTCCAGAATATTGAATAATATATATTAAAATGTATATATTTTATGTATTTATATTTAAATAAAAGATGCTAAGTCCACAACATTTTTACAATATTTTACACAAAAAATCATAAGTGGTTAGTTGTTATTTGTTCAAATTTAAGCTTAATACTAAGATTACTTTTTTAACCAAACAATAACAACCTGCCACATAAGATTTGTTGTAAAAATGTTGTGAACATATCATTTTTCTATTTAAATAAATAAATATATATATATATATATATATATATATATATGAGAGGTGTTATATCCACAACATTTTTACAACATTTTTACAACAAATCATAAGTGGTTAGTTGTTATTGGTTCAAATTTGAACTTAACACTAAGATTACTTTTTTGCCTCAATAATAACAACTAATAACAACCTAACACTTGATTTGTTGTTAAAATAATGTGAAAATGTTGTGAACATATCATTTATATATATATCAGAAGATTCAAAACTAAACAAAAAAAAAATTCAAAACCCACCTAACCCCACCTACCCCCACTCACCTTATCAAAAACTTGTCTCCACGTAGCTTCTTCTTCAGACTTCTTCTTTCTTTTCTTTTCTTTTTTTCTTTCTTTTTCTCCCTTATCTCCACTTCTTCAGACTTCTTCTTTCTTTTCTTTCTTTTTCTCCCTTATCTCCACTTCTTCAGAGTTCTTTCTTTCTTTCTTTCTCTTCCTTTCTGTTTCTTTTTTTTTTCTTCTTTCACTCTTCTTTCACTACACACCTGGATTTATTTTATGAATGCTTTGGCTTTTTATTTTTGATTAATCTTTGTTAATAGAACCAAGAAAGTAGTGAAAAATTCAAAATCTATTTAATGATTTCTTTTTGCAGGATGGTCTCCAACGGCTGAATGTGTTCGTTTGAATTGCTATTTTTATTTTTTTTAATTTTTGGGTGTGAGCATGTTGTATTTGATTTTGAATTTTTCTAGGTGGGTTTGTGTTTCATTTTGAATTTGCTGGCTAGCTATAGTGTTTGTATTTTGTTTTATTTATGTATTTTTATATTGCATCTTTTAATTTAATTACAATTTTAATTGAAAAAAAAAAAAACTTTGATTACCAGAAATTAATTTTTGGTAATTAAAATTTTGTTTTGTGGGTGTTTTGGCTATAGTGGCATTTGTAGAACGCCACTATAAGGTGAGTCGTCTGCCCTATAGTGGCGTTCCAAACACTGCTATAGCATTTTTTTAAAATAAAAATTTGGTCTATAATGGCGTTTCTAAACACCACTATAGGTCTATAGTGACGGTACAATAGTTGCGTTTAACAAACGCCACTATAGGTCTACCCTAAACGCTGCTATAGCCTTTTTTAAAAATTAAAAAAATTGGTCTATAATGGCATTTGTAAACACCACTATAGGACAGACCTATAGTGGCGTTTTTTGTAAAACGCCACTATAGCCACTATGGGTCTATAGTTGCGGTACAATAGTGGCGTTTGTGCTATTGCCAAAATGGGCCTATAGTGGCATTTTTAGTACCTATAGTGGCGTTTGTAAAAAACCACTATAGGCCTAGTTTTTTGTAATGGGCACCCAAGAAATCCATTCCTTCTAAAAACCCGATCTCTCGTTGTGGTTTCGCATCTTCTTCTTCTATCCCTCCTCTTGATAGGTTCTGTGATTTGGAATCCTAAAAGGATTTTGAGGAGAACTTTTGTGACAGGGCAATTCATTCGGAATGCCAAGTCATTCTGTCTAACTTTCCAGACACGCGTCTATTTGATGCGTTTAGCACTCGGGGATGGGTATCTCTATGTTAGAAACCCTCGAGGTGTCCCAGCATGTTTATATAGGAGTTTTACTCCAACATACATGCTATCATTACCTCTTTTCCTCAGTTTACTACTATATTCTAAGGAACACATATCGTAGTTACATTAGTGCTCATTTTCGATATACTACATGTCCCTAGGGTAGCTCATCCATGTTGGAAAATCTGGTTTTGCATCTCATACAAAACACACAACGAAAGCAACAATCACGAATCTACTTCATTCATGAGAGATAACATGTAGCCTTGAATTCTAGAACAAAGAATTGAAAGCATACCTTTATGTTGTGAAATTCAAAACCAAGACTTGAGAATACTTTTAATCTTCATCTCAATTCCACATGGTGCCCAAGAAGTGTGATCTCTCAATCAGTCTTTTTGTACGTTGATACTCAAAGGAAAATTCTCCTTCTTCTCCTTGTAGAGAAAAACTGTTTTCTTTTCTTTTCATCATACGTACATACTAACTACCTTGGTATTTACTTTATTTAATAACTCTTATTAAATAAAAACTGATTATCTAATTGGGTTAACCTTTTGGGCATACCCAATTGGGATTTAGTTTGTGGCTTGAGATGGGACCAAAGGGAACAAATAAGACTCTAGCTCCAATGGGCCTTGGGCTTATCTGTCAACTCTTGACAAGTCCAAAATTACCATTAATTATATTTAATACCACTATATAAATATAATTGCACTCTAGGCTTTATTAATAAAAAATATCCCAATACTCTAATGATATCATTTGAGCCCTCCATGAAATATCCATAGTGAAAAAAGTCATAAAGAACTGTCACTTTGTAAACTACTATTTTATCATTGAGTACCCGATTTAATCTTTTAGTTATTCACATTTATTGAAATCCTATTTCAATAAATATAAGCTTTAGTAACTCCTTACTAAAGTGGGCGCCCTAAATAACCAGTTCCCATTAAACTTATCTCAAGAGGATATTTTGTGTCTTTATGGAAAGAGATTATGGATTCCATTTTGAGAATATGTGTTCCCTCAACACTACGTGTGGTTACCCAACATACTAAGGTTTTGACCGTGAATATTAGATCTCACTCCTAATAAATCAAAGTAACCTATATTTCATGATCGGGTTCACTATCCTCTCAGGATTGAGAGTCTATGAAATTAGAAGTCGTGAGATTAAATATTCAGGTGATAGTTGTTGATTGAATAATTAATCTCACAGTGGTCCAGTTCAATATGTCTTAACTCTTAAGACACATCAACACATCAACTAGAAGTTTCCATTTCCATGATCAAGACAAACCATCTTAGTTGATGTGTTATAGTCTTTACAGATGAAATGCCCAATTTCATCACTGACTATGAACTATATTTTGAGTTTACAAGGAACTTGTGATTTATATCTTTTGTGACTAAATCACATAAATCACATACAATGCATCTCAAGGACTATGATAATGTCCCATTAGTTCATTTGCAAATAGTCTCATATAATTAAACAATTTAATTATTTATGACATGCCAATAAATTGAATTTTTAGGGCATAAGCCCCAACAATCCAAACTACCCTAGTCACACTCATCTTCGTTCCATTTCTAGAGATGAGCTAGCCTCACGTTTCTGTGAAAAAGTCATAATATGGGGTAATACTCTTAACTTCTCCACACATGACTTTGCTAAGGATCCAAGGATCCTCAATATGGTGATGACCTTTGTTCTCACTCCACGGTCTCACTATAACACTATCACTGAGTCTCATGCTCGTTTTCTTTTCTCTCTCTTGAAAGGTCTTTCTATAAACTTTCCCTCACACATGATAGTATCTATGATAGATATACATTGCTACACGTGATAAGCTTATCTTTCCTCCTATCCTTCGCTTCACTATCATGGGCACTATTAGTCAGGTATCTTTGCAGAGGAGCGCTGTACAACTAGTGGCCAAGGCCAAGAGGCCTTGTCATGAGTCTACTCCCATTCAACAGGAGGAGGTTGAGTTTCGAGCTACTGAGGAAGCTGCCTATGACCTTCGTCCCCCTTCATCATCTGCTCCATCTTCTTCTTCTTCTAGAGTGGAGGCATCTCTTGTTGCCATCTTGGATCAGATTCAGCAAATGCGTGCTGACTTTGGTAGTCGTCTAGACACTCCATTTGATGTGTCAGATTAACACTAGAGTTAGCCGTATTGCTCATCGACAATCATGTCTTGGTGGCTTTGCTCCATCTTCCGAGCGTGATCCTTCTGCGGAGTCTTCGGCTAGTGGAGATGATGACGGTGATGATGCTTCTGGCTCAGAACATGATGATGAGATGTCTGCCTCACAGTAATTCACCTTTTGTCACTCATGACAAGAAGGGGGAGTAGTTTTGGTTGTGAGAGAGTAGTCTTGTTGTTAGGGGGAGAGTGTGTTTGAGATATGAAGTGAGGTTTTTGTTGTATAGTTCTCATTACATGTACCTTTGGTCTTGTGACCTTTTTACATACATTGTATTCTTTTGATATATATGATGATGTATGTTTCTCACCTTTATCTCACATATGTTATTTCTTTTCTCTTTTTATACACATGTTTCTTAGTTTATATAACTTGTCTATATTTCACACTTAATGCCTTGAGGATCTTGTTTAAGTGTTTTAGCTAAGACAAGTTGCATGTCTTTCATGCCACAATCTCTCTTCTTGCAAAGTTTTTCAAGAGTTTATTGTATTAAGTTAGACTTATGTACTTATTGTGTAATAGTTATGGAGATTGTTGCTTTTTACTTCTCTCAAAATTATGCTTGTGGTTTTTGTCACAGATTGCCAAATGTGGAGATTGTTAGGGCCATATTTTATATGTAATTGGCTAATTTTTTGATAAAATGCACTTTACTTGTATTTGGGTAGATCTAAATTTAGTTTAAAGTATCAAGAAGTATGTTGTTTAAATATATCAAGTGGTACCTTTAAAGACATGAAGATTGGTCCAAGAAAAAAGTGAAGAAAAGTTGTCTCATTAAATTTCGACACAAGCTCGACAGATGCTAGTATCGAAGTTTAATGGAAAAGCTCGACACAAGCTTGATCTATCGAGAATTATGATTTAAGAAATCTCAAATCTGAAATTTGGCCTATGATGACTTGATTGATTAGGGTTTCTTTGCTTACAACCCTAGTCATATATAAGACTTATAAAAATTTGAAAAGTCATCAAACATGAAAATGGAGAGACCTAGAACACATATACTCTATAAGGAGCTACTACGTTTTGTGCGCCTTAGGGTTTTGTAACCAAGTGCTTCCTGATCTTCATTGTTGATGACATGAAGAACTTTACAGCCAATAGCAATCATTCAAGTTGCTGAAGTTAGTCACATACTAGGATCCATGCAAAGCAGTTAGTCACGAATTGGAGATTTGTGCAACAAAGGAAAGAAGTCTACTACAAAATCAAGTTCAATTGAGTATTGGAGCAAATGTTCAACTGTAGGTTGGTATTTGGGATAGGCCAGGGTAGTGGTAAGATTTCTCATACTTTTAACTACTTGATTATTGATTAGTGGATTCTTGGGAGTGGTGACCTTAAATTAACCCAGTGGGTCTTTTACTTGCGGAATTTTTCTCCATTCATTAACAAATCACCGAGTTATTTACTTTTTGTTGCATATTAGTTATTTAGTGAATTGTTGGTGCCTCCATGATTTGCATGTAATTTGACCTAATTAAACAATTTGGGTAATTGAACTAATTAACCAGGGTCAATCTATTTTAACCCAACAATTAATTTGAAACTTAAAAAATTTTAGTTGTAAGAAAAAGAAATCATAACTCACTATAACAAAATTTGAAAATTATAGACCACTTCAGTATATATATATATATATATATATATAACTCAAACACACCCAAGTTACTACCTAAAAAACAAAAACATAACAAAATAATAAAATAATATATTTGTAGAGATAGAAAGATGGAAAATACTTTTAAAAATAATTCAATTTTTAAGGAGAACAAATCATCTTCAATAAATTATATATTATACCACATTACAAAATAATTATATATTCTTACACATCATATTCGACTAGTTTTTGTAACTCATCAAACAGTTTGCTTTTGGTTAATAATAAAATTTTGCTTTATGTTGTTAGATTTAGGTATGCAAGGCACTTTGTGCTAATAGGATAACTGGACCACTTTTAGAGTTGATAACTGGACTCATTGCAGCAAGAGCTAGTAATGTCTTCATTGACTATAAAGAAGGCTTTGTAAAGAAGCAATAGTGTGTAAAGGTGGATTTTAGCCTCTAACTACAAATAAAAATTATATTCACGAAAAAATGACAATAAAATTCTAATGAAGAGTTAATTGGGTGGTAGCAATTTTAGTTAGAGTTCGTTCAAAGGTTGACTTTAATTGGGTGGCAGCAATTTTAGGGTTTTATTTTTATGCCATAGAATTTGATGAGGGAAAAGTCGTTAGTTGTTGTCATTTGTGTTTGTGTAATGGTGAAACAGTGAATAATTTTCTTCACTAGGTGTGGACTTAGAGAATTTTATGTTTGATGTTTGTTGTTTTTTTAGAGTGATTTGGGCTATGACTAAATTGGTGTATAGTATAGCCTTTGAGGGTAATTTGGCTGGCACTACAAGAAAAACGAACTATTGCTGCGGGCCAAAAGCGCTGCTAAAGCCCCAAAAAACTCTGCTAAAGGTACATTTGACCTTTAACAGCAGGTGCTATTGCGGCGGTTCTTCCCATCACTGTTGCGGTGCTGCTATAGATCTATTGTGGCGGTAACAAAAAGCGCCGAAATAGATCTACCATTTAGCCACGATTTTGGTCTATTACTGCTGGCAAAAAACCGCCACTATATGAGGTTAGAATTTGGGTCAATTGACCTTTTAGCGGCGGGCAATAAGCACCGCTATAGGGCTTCATGTGCAACCAACCATGTGCACCTTTTAGTGGTGGTTACGCCCGCCGCTATATGTGTGAAGCTTTAGCGGCGGGCTATAAACGCCACTATAGGGCTACAATTATAACATAATTTTAGACCTTTAGCGGCGCTTTTTGCCTTCCGCTATAGGTTAAATTTTTTTTTCCCCTAGTTTTAAAACCACAATCCCATTACAAACAACCTATAATAATTTTAGTTTTACTGAAACAATACCACAATACTTGCCAATTTTAGTTCCCCTGGGTTTCAATTGGGTTTTATAACCACTATTTGCCAATAACTTGTTCAGAGACCTGTTTCAAAGAACCTGTAATAATTTTGGCTCTATTAACACAATACCACAAACATAACTAATTAACAACACAACAAATGTTTTCAAACTAACATAATATTAACATAGAAATATATTATCAAATACATAACATTGTCTATTACCATCATCATAAGATTAACAAAAAAAGATGTGGTCCTTTGAATAAAACAACTGCTCAATATAAGCTAATACCATAATCAAAGTTCCAAAGTGTTTAAGAATATCCTCTAACACTTGCAAAAAATGCGGTTGTAGCAATGAAGTTCTTTGTACACAAAAGAGTCCTCAAACACCAAGATAAAATCTATAAGCTTCTTTGGTGATGGGATGCAACTGATGATTTTTGGATAAGTGGAGATTGTTGGACCAGAGGAAAATCCTACACACAAATTATGATTACTCAATAAGTGCATATAAATGGAATAGAATAACAAGAAAATATTACCAAGGCAAAAAATGGGAACAAGTTCAAACATTGTCCTATATATAATATATATGATCTAATCGATTTGGATAGAATTGTAGTGCTACTTAACTGAGGCTCTTGCAAAAGTCATATAAGCTAATAGCTAGCATCAAATCTATTTCCATCATTGCACAAAACTTTTGATTTCAAATGGCTAACTAAAGAAATTAAGTGCACCTGGTAAATAAATATCAAATGGCTAACTAAAGAAATTAGCATAGTGAAAAATATAGTCAATAAACTAGAGGGACATGCGTAAAAAATAAACAAATACAGCCATCATAAAAATTAAATACTGAGACATGTAAAGGTCTCTATTATGGAAAATAGAGTTCCACCATTTCTAATAATTGAATTACTTTTAATAAGTCTTTAAAGTAAATGTTGGAAGGTCCAACAGTTGGGGCATGTTACTATGTGAAACTAGAAATCTCAAACCAATTAAAGTTGTGGTTTTGCAAACTAAAATGGCATGATTGGCTGCTTGGTTTCAGAACAATTTGAAATGGGATAAATGCTACTAGCCAACTACATGCCATACATGCTAGCTGCTATAATGAGGGTGGAATGTAACTTATTAAAATAAAATAGGGTGTTCTAAAGACAAAAAAAGCAAAGAACCTAACACACTACAAACTGCTACTACCATTTAATAGCATCCAAAACTGTAAACATACTATAAGTATGTCCATCACATTCCAAAGTAGGCTAAGGAGACTAGTATCATATCTAAGATGGCCTAATTGACAAGTCAAGTGACCCAACAACTAGCTATGTTCCTAAGAAGACAATGAATTTAAACGCATACAAAAGTTATCAACACATTTGGTAACTATAACATCATTACTAGCAATATTCTTTAGGAATGGACATCTCTTTAAAAATCCCATTTCATTTTAGTGTTCCTCATGTGTGGAAAAGATAGAGAGAAGCTCCTCAAATGAATTAATTGAATAAAAACAACTCAACAAGAATCATCTAATATTACACAAAACAGTTAACACTCCCAATATCATCTAAAACCACCTTATATCTCTATGCAAGCCACTTGCTTGCCCTAATTCAATAGCTCACCACAAACACACACACACACGCACAAAGTACCTTAAGTCTAACACAAACAAGTTCACTTGCTTTGTTCACACGAACTTGTAGTGCCTCTTCTTTTTGCAATCTGCCAACAAGGAAAGAATATATATAAATACAAAAGATTCTAGCTTGTGTGCTTGTGAGACACATAAGAAAGGGTCCATGATTATTTTGAAATTGAACTTCTTCTATGCTATTTGTAAAAATAAAAAATAAAAAATCTCAAAATAATATATTTTTTATTTTATTTCATAAGTGAATGCCCTCATATTACATAACCAAATATTGTTGTAATTATATATATGTTATTTGTTTACATTTATGTATTAGACTATTAATATATAGAAATATATGTGAGCACACGTGTGTGCATGTGCATATGAGTTATTTCATGCTCCATGAAAAGAGAATTTAAAAAATGAATACTAAATCATAACAAAAATAAATAATAAAAAAATATATTGTATTATTAACATCATCATTGTTATTACAATCATTGTTAATCATTAACATTGAATGCCTCAAAAAAAAAAAAAATTCAAAACCTTAAAGTTTAATGTGCTTTTTTGTAAACAACACTTTATAGCAATGTTAGCCAAATGCTTAACTAACAAAAGCAACCTTTCTCACAAAATTAACCAAATGCTCAACTGATTTTTCAAAAATGCAGCACTTAGATATGATTAACATAACCATGAGCACTATTTCTCATAAAGTCTCAAAGAGTCCCTATGTTATGTTCTAAGGTCATCCCTCTTTCAACTTTTTCTACTTAGGTACAAGCCCAAATATTAACACCCTAGTGTTATGTTAATTTCCTTATTTCTTCAGCATGAGATTTCCTCATTGACTTGGCTGTACAGGCGACCAATTGCATCATCATTAATAATCGTTGTACACAAATCTCCAAATTTTGCATTTGCATAGCAAAATTAGAATGTCACAGAATCACAGACACATGAATCAAACAAGAAACAGTGTTGCCTTCTTTTTTTTTTTTTTTTTTTTTTGTTTTTTTGTTTTTTGTATGTTTAATCTTATATAGACATCTTTAAGAAGAAAACTGCAGAAGGGGGGAACCACATAATTGACAGCATATGAATTGTGAAACATAAACTACAATGTAACAAATATTATATTATAACAGGACAATTGGACAATTTGTTGTATAGAAAATTATGAGCTTACCTGATTGAAACACCAAAAGTTTCCCTCCAGTACTCTTTATTGGCAAGAAAGCAGCCTAAAATGAGAACAAAATCTTTAAAATGTTGTAATGTACAACAACGAAATATCTTCTTTTTTCGTGAAAAAGTTATAAAAAAAAAATATATATATATATATATATATATATATACACACTAAAAAGATTAATGGACAAATAATCAAATATCTGTCAAAGTATATACATGTACTTTTCAGTAAATTATAAAATATTTAAAGTTATCAATCTGCATAGATATGACAACAGTAGAAAGAAGTATATTTCTGAACAATCAGTGAGACTAAAATAGGGAATTCTAGCATTTTACCCTTATTTTTTTTTTTTTTAATTTAGCAATATATCCCTGTTTTGAAACTATTTAGGTGTATGTCCCTATTTTGAAACTCGATCCTCTCAAAATCGAGTTTCAATGAAAAACTCGATTGCTTTAAAATCGAGTTATGCCCGATCAAACTTTAAAAAAATAAAAAAAAAATAAAAAATTGCATGGAACTCGAGTTCCATGCAAAATTTAAAGTTTGATCTATAGCTGCGTTCATGTTCACCTATAGTGGGTTTTCAATGGAACTCAAGCTCCATGAACTCGAGTTCCATGCAATTTTTTTTTCTTTTTTTAGTTTGATCTATAACTGCGTTCATGTTCACCTATAGTGGCGTTTTAAATGGAATTCGAGTTCCATGCAATTTTTTTTTTTTTTTTTTTTTTTTTTTTTTTTAAGTTTGATTGGGCATAACTCGATTTTAAAGCAGTCGAGTTCTTCATTGAAACTCGATTTTGAGAAAATTGAGTTCCAAAACAGGGGCATAAACCTAAATAGTTTAAAAAGAGGGACATATTGCTAAATTTTTTTTAAAATAAGGGTAAAATGCTAGAATCCCCGACTAAAATATAATGAAATAAAGCAAAAGGCTTCATATGCAGCAAAGATTCATATATGGCAGGTTTATGGGGTGCCACAATTATGATTGTTGCTGACATTAATTATTGTCTTAAAATGCTCCTTTGTCCCTTTGATATCTATACATCTATATGAAAAAGATGTATACTAACTTATCCACTGCACTTGCTTTGATAGACATGGAAGTCAAAAGATAAGAATTGTGGTCTCTAATTACTCCAATAGATATGAGGAGAGAAAATGGATAGCGATGAGAGAAAGAGAGAACGAGACAAATACATAAAGAGGGAGAAAGTCTGGGAATAAGAATAGTATCAACCCATATTTCATCCTCCATTGAGAAGCCCACTCACTTACTCAGTCCCCATTTCGGCAACCTCTCTTAACCAGTCACCACTCTCAATTGTTTGTCTGTAACCTTCAAGCAACTCTGATTTGTTTTGGCACTAAACTTTTTTTTTTTAATAAATCTCTTTAATGCATGTGCAATTATTGGTTGGATTAGGATAGATGATACTGCCATTGGGTTTTGTACATAGTTGACAAATTAGCTTGCGAATTATTAGATTTATTGTTTGGAATTTTAGTTCTTTAGTCCAAACAATATGTCCTTCAGCCACATCTCTATATCCTTGTAGGGACACGATTTTTAAACACCCAAGGAAGTCATTGGGCTCGTATATAAAGGGGCCGAACAATATGATTTGTAGAGAGTGGGTTTGGAAAGGCCTGCCCTTGGGCGCTGGGCTTTGGTCTGGTCCTGGTTTCATGAAAGCTCATACAAAGATAGGTTTGGACTGTGTATCTGAGCCTTACATCGATGTAGTCTGAAAGGTTTGGCTCCTCAGAATTAGTCCGAGGAGCATTACATTCTCTCCATTCTTCCTCCTTTTTCTCCTTCTTTTTCCCCTTCTTTTTCCGGGGGCCTCCCTTTTTTTGCTCTCTTTTCCCTTTTATACTAGTATTCAATTCCCCTTCTTCATCTACGTGTCAGTTTCTCCTTGTTTGGGGCAATTACTCGTCCTATCAATCCTCACGTCAGAGTGGTTGGGAAAAGCTGGATAGCATGGTATGGGGTATGGGCTTGTCAGGTGCTGGGCTCCACGTTATGGTGTTGACAGCTTTCTTGCTTGTACTGCTCTTGTACTGAGTTTGTCCTTTTCTTTAGGCGTTTTGTGAGGCGTTGAGCGTGAGGTTGTCCTCGGCTACATTCTTGGGCCATTAAGGGGTTCTCATCATACCTCCTTGGCAGTAGGGCTCCTCGGCTTGGGCTTTGGGCCCTTAATGTGAAGTGGGCCGGGATTCCAAATTTCAGGCCCCACAATAGCCCCTCAAAATCCTACTTCCCGACTTTTTAGTTGGGGAGGAGGGTTTTGGTGATGCTGAGCCCACCTCGTGACTTGCTCAAGTTCCGTACCTTACTGCTGCTTGTGTTCTTCCATTTGCATGGGAGATGTGCCGAATTAAGAGGCATTATTTTATTCTTCATCCGCGCAGTGTCCTTTGTCGTTTCAGTATTCGAGGCGCGCCTTCACGAGGACCTTTAAATCTTGCGGTGGCGGATGGTGTTGGAAATTGTGCCAGAGCTGCCTTGTCCGCAGCATTTCTTGGGAATCTGCTCAAATTAAATGACACCACATTACCCTCTATATAAGCAGGATAGGTGGTTGTTCTCCTGGCATATAAACCCTTCTGCTCTCTTCAAAATTATAACCTTTTATCCATAACCAGTTCCCACATCCAGTGTCGTCTTCCCCTAGTGCAATATGTTTGAGGCTTGGGTGGAAGTGGAGGAACCTTACCCGCCACAGAGGCACCGGACCCTTCCAAGACTTAAGGTGGTATGGTCTAGGCAGGGGAGGCACAGATTTAAGGTGACCTCCCGCTTGGATAAGGTGGGAACGGTACCCCCACCTCTTTCAGTCAAAATCTGAAGCAGGTTCTGGTCACATCAGATTTTTGGTGTGTCAGAAGAAAGAATTTCCGCCATCAGTGCCGTCTGCCTTGTCGCAGGCAAATTTTTGTGGAGGCTCCTCAACTTCCGGTCTCCGGCACCTTTTCTTCAATGGTGCGGGCCTCAAGTTGGGTTCCCTGCACCTTTTCTTCAGCTGCGCTAGCCCGAAGCCGGGCTCTCTGTACCTTTTCTTCAACGGTGCAGGCCCCACGTTGGGTTCTTTGGCTGCCTGAGCTATAGGCATGCAAAAGTATTGAGGAATGGCTTCCTTAGACGAAATTTTGAAGCAGCAGCGCGGCTCTTCTCTGCACCTCTTCTTCGGCTTTTCCTTCATTACTTTGTATCTTTACCTTTCGCTTGTGTAGTTAGTTTTAGTATGAGCTTATTTAAGCTCCTTCATTGTACACTGTACTGTTCTTTTGTCTTAATAAGAAATCAATTTGCTTAATCTCAAATACTTTTCTTTTCTGCAACAACTACTTTGTGCATGAATATTAAATATACACTTTCCTTTAATGATGCTTAGAGCAGGAAAAAACCTTAAAACAAATTCCTACTAATTTGAACTTACTGACATTATCAAGTATAACAATGGTAATTCTCAATAAATTAAACTCTTGGAACTAACCGAGATAACGGCCGAGCGCTGTGCGATGCATGCGAGACAAATGTCCGAGAACAATAAACTCTAAATAATTCATCCGAGAGGGTAGCCGAGCAGTGAGGGACTTCGATTGTGTTTTTGGTAACGTATTGTTCTATATTGCATCAATCCCTTTGGTACTGAGGATCCGAGAGTAGACTTGGCAATCCATGCAGTTTAGGGATTAACCCAACTGTTAATGGGGAGTTCTCCTCGGATAGATTCTAAGGTCCATGTAACGTAGTTTTTCTTTTAAGTAGTTGGTTTCCCCATAGGCTTGAGTCCGAGGACCATGCAAGGCCTTGGTTCTGTCCAAAACTTGTCGTTTTTCTTTTGAGTACTTGGTTTCCCCATAGGCTTGAGTCCGAGGACCATGCAAGGCCTTGGTTCTGTCCAAAACTTGTAATAATTTTTTTTTGAGTACTTGGTTTCCTCATAGGCTTGAGTCCGAGGACCATGCAAGGCCTTGGTTCTGTCCAAAACTTGTAATAATTTTTTGAGTACTTGGTTTCCCCATAGGCTTGAGTCCGAGGACCATGCAAGGCCTTGGTTCTGTCCAAAACTTGTAGTTTTTTTTCTTTTGAGTACTTGGTTTCCCCATAGGCTTGAGTTCGAGGACCATGCAAGGCCTTGGTTCTGTCCAAAACTTGTAATAATTTTTTTTTGTTTACTTGGTTTCCCCATAGGCTTAAGTCCGAGGACCATGCAAGGCCTTGGTTCTGTCCAAAACTTATAATTTTTTTGTGTACTTGGTTTCCCCATAGGCTTGAGTCCGAGGACCATGCAAGGCCTTGGTTCTGTCCAAGACTTGTAATTTTTTTTTTGTGTACTTGGTTTCCCCATAGACTTGAGTCCGAGGACCATGCAAGGCCTTGGTTCTGTCCAAAACTTGTAGTTTTTTTTCTTTTGAGTATTTGGTTTCCCCATAGGCTTGAGTCCGAGGACCATGCAAGGCCTTGGTTCTGTCCAAAACTTGTAGTTTTTTCTTTTGAGTACTTGGTTTCCCCATAGGCTTGAGTCCAAGGACCCTGCAAGGCCTTGGTTCTGTCCAAAACTTGTAGTTTTTTTTTGAGTACTTGGTTTCCCCATAGGCTTGAGTCCGAGGACCCTGCAAGGCCTTGGTTCTGTCCAAAACTTGTAATTTTTTTTGTGTACTTGGTTTCCCCATAGGCTTGAGTCCGAGGACCATGCAAGGCCTTGGTTCTGTCCAAAACTTGTAATAATTTTTTTTTGTGTACTTGGTTTCCCCATAGGCTTGAGTCCGAGGACCATGCAAGGCCTTGGTTCTGTCCAAGACTTGTAATTTTTTTTTGTGTACTTGGTTTCCCCATAGGCTTGAGTCCGAGGACCATGCAAGGCCTTGGTTCTGTCCAAAACTTGTAGTTTTGTTTTGAAGGTTAGCCCCTCGACCAAGGTGGGGAGAGTTAACTTAGGGTTGGAAGCCCCTAGAGTTGTCTGTGCCATTGGCATCGCAAGGCGTAGCCCCTAGCAGAAGTTTATGTCGGAGCAACGACTGCATGTCGCTGGAAATGGAAGAAACTTTGCGGACCTTTGCTTGGTAGAGACTTGACTCCACCGCCAGGCGCCAACGCGCAAGCCTCCCCACAGATGGCGCCAATTGTAGGGACACGATTTTTAACGACCCAAGGAAGTCGTTGGGCTCGTATATAAAGGGCCCGAATAATATGATTTGTAGAGAGTGAATTTGGAAAGGCCTGCCCTTGGGCGCTGGGCTTTGGTCTAGTCCTAGTTTCATGAAAGCTCATACAAAGATAGGTTTGGACTGTGTATCTGAGCCTTACATCGATGTAGTCTGAAAGGTTTGGCTCCTCGGAATTAGTCCGAGGAGCATTACATTCTCTCCATTCTTCCTCCTTTTTCTCCTTCTTTTTCCCCTTCTTTTTCCGGGGGCCTCCCTTTTTTTGCTCTCTTTTCCCTTTTATACTAGTATTCAATTCCCCTTCTTCATCTACGTGTCAGTTTCTCCTTGTTTGGGGCAATTACTCGTCCTATCAATCCTCACGTCAGAGTGGTTGGGAAAAGCTGGATAGCATGGTATGGGGTATGGGCTTGTCAGGTGCTGGGCTCCACGTTATGGTGTTGACAACTTTCTTGCTTGTACTGCTCTTGTACTGAGTTTGTCCTTTTCTTCAGGCATTTTGTGAGGCATTGAGCGTGAGGTTGTCCTCGGCTACATTCTTGGGCCATTAAGGGGTTCTCATCATACCTCCTCGGCAGTAGGGCTCCTCGGCTTGGGCTTTGGGCCCTTAATGTGAAGTGGGCCGGGATTCCAAATTTCAGGCCCCAAAATCCTCTCTAAGGTAAAAAAGCCTAAAATATTTTGTCTCCTCTTGTGCACTGTGTTGGGGCTTTTATATTTTTATTTTTTTAAATATCAGTTTAATTTATTTCTTAAAAATGTAGTTATTTGGATAATCAGGAAATAATAATCACTCACAATGTTTGTTATGTTGTAGTTTCTTCAATACTTGGAAGCAATCAAATTAGAGTAATTTCAAGTTCTTAGGAAGCAAGTAAGTACCTTTGGATATTAAATAATTAATGATTGTGCATTTTATATAATGGCTGTATAAGATTCCTTATTCAATTTGTTCAATGAATATCATTTAAATTTGTATAGAAATTTACAATTTGAATGATTGCTATGAAAGATATCTTTTTAGTAGTAGGTTTTGGTTTAGAGATTATAAAATCAGAATTAACACTTTTTATGCGTGTATGTGGGATGGTCACGTTGCTCTCCCGTCTTATTGTGTAAGTCTTATAATTTCTTAAATTTGATCCTTTGTGATGGGGATTCCATGTATGACACTCAATTAAGGATTTTTTTTCTTAAAATATTTATTTTTGGTTATTAGGTGGTCATATTTCAAATATTGAATTAATATTGGGAATATTAATTGAAAGAGTAGGCATTCCTCCCTCTTCAATATCCATTCATTTTGAGGTGAGCTTTTAATTTATTTACTAACGCCCTCTCTTAATATTATATTTTGACTTAGTCTACAATTTCAAGTTTTATGGATATATATATATATATATATATATATCTTTTTGTTTTGATATTTTGTGGATTCAAGTATATGGAATTTATGAATTAATAGTGGAATTTTAGATTGAAGACAGAGTAGAAATATTTGCTTTGTAGAGGAAGAATTGTAGATTCCAGGCAGCAAGTGGCTATGATTTAAAAATTTAGTTACATTAACATGTACATATTAAGTATTTGTATAAATGTTAGAATGAATTGTTTTTGAAAGTTCAAAAACGTGTACAAAAACACCTTTGAACGTTTAGACCCCCAAATAACAACTTAATCAATTCAAGCAATATGTCAAACAACTAGTGTGTGGAAACTTAACATATGCTATCAAACGAAATTGATTAAATACTATCTAAGCCATAACAGATTAATATCCACAGCAGATAAATACAAAGGCAAAGATAGAGAGGAAGGAAGATGCAAACACAAAGACAACACGCGATGTGTTATCGAAGAGGAAACCGAAGCCCTCGGCGAAAAACCTCTCCGCCGCCCTCCAAGCGGTAATCAATCCACTAGAAAATATAGTTGGGATACAAGGACAGCAATAGCCCTCCAAGCCTAATCTACCCAGTGCACCTAAGCCCTCCAAGCTTCTTACTCCAACGAGGTTGCGCTGAACCTTTTTCTTTTCTAGCTTCCCGGATTCGCTACTAGACCGTAGCATCAACCAATGAAGATTGGTTCCTTCCTAACTGCTTCCCAGAAATCCAAACAGCAGACTCACAAAGATGATGATGGTGAGAACCTGGTTTGGTATAAAGCCTCTCAAGGATTTGACAATGGAGAGGAAGAGAGTTGAGGAATTTGAAGAGATTCTAAGGTAGAGATTGTGGGTGAAACAATCTGGTTTTTCTTTAGGGTTTCTCTCTCAAAATTCTCTCTGGAAGCTCTCTTTCAATCGTGGGTAATAGGGGTATTTATACTGGAGTGGAGAGGAATGTGAAACGTCAGGTTTTTACAAAACAGGGGTGGCTCGCGGCTTGACTCGCGGCTTGATAAGTCGCGAGATCCAGTCACGAGATAACCGTATGGCCAGTTGTCCTGTTTTGTCCTGTAGTGCTCCAGCTAGCATGACTGTTCATCTTCCAGCATGCTTGGCACGTGTGCAGCTTCTGGCGGCTTGCAGCCGCGAGTCACCCGCGAGTCCCAGCCGCGACACTCTGTTTCTTGCACATCTTGAGCAAACTTCACTCTATCTCACTCACTACCCTTACATCAAACCCACCTAAATACAGGGTTACTAAATGCTGAATTACAAGCAAATTTGGCACGGAATAAAGCCAATAAAATGGTTGAATAAATTCAACCTTACAATCTCCCCCTTTGGCTATTCCGTGACAAAACCCTAAAACAGACTCTAGACTTAACCTGTGAGTTGGGAACAGTTGAACAAAACTCACTCACGCCTAACTCTAGAAGCTGTGAAGCACTTGAATCATATGAACACAATACTCCTGAAACACAACAATACACCATGATCATTGTAACCAGAGAATTATAAAATGCATATGAAACAGGCAAAAAATGATCAAGCAAAGACGGAGTTATGAAACAAACCATGGCTTGATCAACCAAGTGAACACCACAAGGTAGTGATCACAATGCTCATTCACACTTGGAATGAACACAAGGACATACAAGTTAACAAGCACAAGGCAAGACACTTGTATGCTCAACACTCAACCAATGCATATCACACAAGTCATATGCATCTAGGAACAATCCTACAAGGGCACAAGAGTGACAGTACATAAACCAAAATGCATACCATTTAGATTAAAGTACTGATTTCAACATAGCATAAAGGCTGCATTAAGCAAGGTACATACCATAAAGCCTACAAATATGCATAAAAACATAACCCTAAAAGCTTACATAAGCACATGGGTACAAAACACAAACAACCTTGAATAACATCATCAAAATATATTAAACTTTAAACCAAGAGTATAAGTTAAGAGTTTAGAAACAATACACCAAAAACATAGTGTATCAAACCCATAAAAACATTAAATAGTACCCAACAAGCATAAACCTAAAAACCATAAGTTTAGAGGATAAGACTAAAAACAAAAGTATGACAAAAGTATGTGTGTATGTGTGTACTCCCCCTATCACTATGCACACTTCCCTTTGGACTTTTCTCCCCCTTACTGAAAGCTCTCCCCCTTTTTGTCACGAATAGCTAAAGGCTCTCGTCCAACTTTCGTTGAATATCATCTAGCTGATTCTCCATAGTCTCGAGACGCATTTGAACATGGTTGTTTGTGGAGTAGAGAAGTGCCACAAGCTCATCAACGCGTTTCTGAATATGCTCAAGTACACTGCCAGCTCTATCAGTATGAGGAGCAGTCGGTGCTTGGGGAATAGGAGCTGGTGAAGCTTCAGGAACAGCACGTGATGTAGATGTGGTATGTGCTGGTGTCTCTGAGTCAGGGATAGATGGAGTGACCGGAGAGATGTGAGCACTCCTTGGTGATTTAGAGGAGTGACTTCTGCTAGCTTGAAGAGTGAGCAAGGAAATGGGACGTTGACGAGTCAACATTTTTCCATCTGCAGGAGGAGTAATGCCTTCACGAAGAATGAGCTTCATGATGAGACTGCAAAATGGAATAACTCCTCGTGCTGCAGATCGACATGCGGTCTTCCTCAAGATGTAGTAGATGTGAGCACATATGTCAATGGGAGCTCCTGTAATAAGATCACAAAGAAATAGAGCTCTCCCAAGATTGATAAATGTAGTGTTGGACAATGGGTAGAGATTGGTGAACATGATCAACTTCAGTGTGGTCAGCTCGGGTGCAAACTTTGCGGTGCTGATGGAGGTTCCTGCACTGGATACTTCATGATCGTATCCCAGGATTTGCAAAATTTCTCCAACTTCCGGATTTCGTTCATCGTAAGGAGTAATATTAACATTCTGAGGTCTGGTGATGCTGAGAAGGTCTGCGATGGAGTTTGGGGTAACACTGAACTCTGTTCCTCTGACCCAGAAAACGAGTTCAGGTCCAAGATCAGTTGCATTGGAGAAGCATTCTTTGACCAGCTCATCCATTGGGTCATCAAAGTTCCCGAACAAGTTTGCCCAATCTCGGTTCTCAAAGATTCGAGGGATGAAAGTGGTCCCTAAGGTATTAAACTCTACCACTCGTTCCACTATAGTGGTCGACTTGTCAAACACATTTGAGTAGACGTGTGAGTTAAGAGGAAGTCTGAATCTATCCTCATTGGGGTCTTGAGAAGCCTGAGATGATAATTGAGTCCTTTTGGCAACTGGTGTTGCTGGTTCGTCAGCAATAATGTCTTTACCCCTGGAAGATCGACGAGACATCTGCAAGATAACATTCCCACAGCAAAGAACCAAACACCAATACCACACAAGACCAATGTCAACATGATTCAGTGTAAACAGAATATCAATATACAAACACAAATTGAAGATAGTGCAGACCCAATCAAACTACCAACAATACACAGGAGCACAAAATGATAGATGCAGCAATATGGTGATAGTGCACCAAGACATAGAAGGACAGAACAACTAACACTTGTCGCTGAGACAGGTTATCAAGACCATGATATGCAAACAAATACAGCATTCGAACATTTAGAGCAGATAACATAAAATACTCCACTAGAGATATGAACAAGGAAAAATATTTCAACATGAAGAACCCAATAATCCATACTAGAGAACAAGGTTGAGATACAAACACCCAAAAAGGATTCAGTAACCAATATCATTATCAGAAACAATGCTTAAGCAAGTGAAATGAGTAAGTCAAATAGACACCAAACCTATTTAACAAAAGATTTTCAGACTCAATAATAGGCAAATATCAGAACAATGAACATCACATTTTGACTGTTCAACATGAGAATAGATGAGAACAATATCAAACAAGACCCGCCATACCCATTTCATAAGAGAGAAGTATTTCGTACACAATATCAACCCAAACAGCAGCAAGAAAAACCAGGAAAAGAGAAAATGAGATTGAGAAAGCATAAACCCTTACCTTTTCTTGATGATTTGGATAAGAAATGAAGCACCAATGAGGGTTGAATATGGATTCACAGAGTTTTTGGAAAGGAGGAAGTTTAGAGAGAAGATGAACAGTTACAAATGTTCGAGGGAAAACTGAAACAAGTTTTAAAACTGCTCCTGTTTCTGCCAAACACGCGATTTTCGCGACTGGATTAAGTCGCCATACAGTCGCCAGCTCAAGCCGCCAAAGCACTCAAGAACAAAATTTTGAAAAAATTTTCTAAGTGTTTTTCGCGACTGGAAGGTCTACCCGCGAGCGAGTCGCGAGCTGAGCCGCGAAAATCTCTGAGTGAACCTCGCGACTGGACCTTCCACTCGCGAACAAGTCGCCAAAAGTTACCAGCGAAGATGCGACTGAGACTCGCGACTTGACATACCCGCGACTGAGCCACCAAAACAGGGCAAAACAGGTTTTTTGAAATTTTCAGATTTTCCAAACAAAAATACTTTCCAAAAGCACCTAAAACACTCAAAAATCTTTTTGTGCTTGAAATAACAAAGATTGAGCATGTGAAAACACATTTCATCAAGTACAATCACACAAATGAATATGGCATTTATTGAACATAAACTTGTGTGTTGTGTGTGGATATCAACAATGAGATAGTCCTTCGTCTAATGTGAAGCTTCAATGATCAATTCAACCAAGGCATACACAATTAGCACTAGATCATGTGACCTATCTCAATTATAGAAGTATGTATATATGACCTCCCACAAAACTTGATAACATGATTTGGAGCTTTACATTTGACTCCACTTTCAAACATAACAATTGACCTTTTTGATCTTTTGAGTCAATCATCTCTCATTGTGAGAGTGATATAGGATATTTCACTTTAATGAACAAGCCTTTGGCTTTTTGAATGAACAATCACTTCAATATAAGGTCGCTTACCCTTTTTCCTAGTCAAATACTAGAGTGTGCGACAGGCTTTTGCAGCTCAATATCTCTTTTCATTTGGAGATTTACATTTGGAGAGCTCTTTTTAGCAAAACAAAAATAAAGAGTGGGAAGATATATAGACACAAGTCTATGCAAGTCTCAAGATCAACAAAACCATTCACTAATCATTCATGACAAGTTTGAAGATCTATTTACAACAATCACAAAGATTTCAAGATTTTTTTCACAGTGATATCAGTGCATAAAGACAAGCAATGCTCGAAAATGCACAAAGCCATTAGCACAAAGGTACAAGGCAAAACAAGTTTTGAGACAAAAGCTCAACAAAGTCAATCAAGCTTTTTGATTTTCTATTTTTATGTGTTTTTTGGATTTTTGACACAAGAAACAAAAAGATTGATAAGACAAAATTAAAGAAATGTACAAGAAGACAAACAAACAACCAACAGCAAAAATAGCAAACAAAACAATCAAACATAGTCACAAAGCATAGGAAGTATTGATGCATGGACATGTTGTAATGCTTATGCATGAGTACCCTTATTCACCCTCACGTCACTTGCGTTTGGGGTGATTTCCTTATAGGATTGGGTACGGGAGTTAGGGCTTTCAAACCTTCGTGAGAAGCTTTCCAAGCAGTTGGTGAATGCACCAATCATCTTCATCACGTTCATCATTCCGGGATCACCATTCTGATCTCTAGATTGATCTCCAGCCCAACTTCTTCTCTCATTTCTAGGTCCTCCTGACCTTTGAGGGGTTGCACTATTCTTTGCTCTCAGCTTTTGGCAATTTGGTCGAGTATGCCCTTGAAGTCCGCAGTAGTGGCACACATAAGTTCCTTTAGGACCTCTTTGTGGTCGAGGACGTGACTTGGCACGAGATTCAGACCTGCCTGTTAACTGATTGTGATGATTTAACATCCGTTGGTTCACCAAATTCTTCTTCTCCTTCACCTCGAGCTTTTCACCAGTAGAGTCAGCTACAACTGGATCTTTGGCCTTTACAAACTTTACTTCTTTTGTGATATTTCCAGACGAACTACCTCCTCCGGTATATCCCAATCCGGATTTGTCTGAAAAGCTCTTTTGAGATGATATAACATCATCTAGCTTCTTGGTGGTAACCCTCTCTACTTTAGCATTAGCTTGCACAACCTCACTCTCAAGAAACCTTACTTTTGTGTAAGCTTCGGACAACTCTCCATTCAGAGTTTCTATCTCACACTTGGCCTCCCTATATCGGATTAGGAGACTTTTGTAGTCCTCCTCAGCCTTCTTCATTTTTCTCACAGCAGCCTTGGCCACCCTTGTGTATTCCCCGGACTTCTCCAAAAGTAAGTTATAATTCTCCTGAAGATTCGCGTTGCTTCCATCTACTTCAGCATCCGATTCTTCAACAATTCCTAGTGATTCATCATCACTATGTTCTCCAAGGTCTTGCACAAGCAGATTCAGTTCATCTGACGACTCAACATGAGCAATAGTCATAAAAGCTGAATAGTTCCCCTCTCCATCACAGCTCTCTTCAGACTCTGAGTCAGACGAATCCGAGTCACTCAAGGTCGTGGCATACACTTTACCTTTCGATTTCAAATAATTCGGACATTCCTTTTTGAAGTGTCCATGCCCGTTACATTCGAAACAAGTGACACCTTGTGTAGGTTGGGATTCTTTTCCATCTTTCCTTTTGAATTCCCTTTTATCCCTTCCAGAACTTTGGAATTTTCTTTTATCATCAAATTTGCCATTATTTTTGAATTTCAAAAACTTTTTGAAATTTTTGACAAGGTATGCAACATCTTTGTCAACCACATCTTCTCCCGATGAGTCTTGATCTTCCACCTTCTCATTAATGGTCTTTAGAGCAAGAGATTTACTCTTCCGTTGATTGGGCAGCGACATCTCATAAGTCTGCAGAGAACCCACCAGCTCTTGCACTTTGATGTCATCGAGGTCCTTGCTCTCTTCTATTGCTGTCACTTTAGCTCGAAAACTTTCCGGCAATGATCGAAGGATCTTTCTTACAATCTTCGAGTCCTCCGTTTTCTCCCCCAAGTTGAACTTGCTGACAACCACTTCATTTAACTTCCCATAGAAAGAGTCAAAAGACTCATCCTCACTCATTTTGAGCTCCTCAAACCGAGTGGTCAGCATTTGTAACTTGGTGTCTTTTACTTTCTTCGTGCTTTCATAGGTAGTTTCCAAAATCTCCCATGCTTCTTTGGCCACGGTAATATGAGAAATCCTGTGAAATTCATCTGGAGACACACCACAAAAAATAGCATTGAGTGCTTTACTGTTAGCATTAGATGCAGCAAGTGCTGCCTTATCCCATGTGGATTTTGCTGCCTCTGGTTTGGTCCAACCAATCTCAACAGCATCCCAAACGGATTCATCAATAGAACACAGAAAAGCTCTCATTCGAACCTTCCAAAAAGCATAATTACTACCATCAAAATATGGAGGTGCATTTAGGGATTGAGACCTATCCATCTCAAAAGGGAGTCAAGGATCACACAATGGTAATGAAACCAATATCAGTGTACCCGCTCTGATACCAATTGAAAGTTCAAAAACGTGTACAAAAACACCTTTGAACGTTTAGACCCCCAAATAACAACTTAATCAATTCAAGTAATATGTCAAACAACTAGTGTGCGGAAACTTAACATATGCTATCAAACGAAATTGATTAAATACTATCTAAGCCATAACAGATTAATATCCACAGCAGATAAATACAAAGGCAAAGATAGAGAGGAAGGAAGATGCAAACACAAAGACAACACGCGATGTGTTATCGAAGAGGAAACCGAAGCCCTCGGCGAAAAACCTCTCCGCCGCCCTCCAAGCGGTAATCAATCCACTAGAAAATATAGTTGGGATACAAGGATAGCAATAGACCCTCCAAGCCTAATCTACCCAGTGCACCTAAGCCCTCCAAGCTTCTTACTCCAACGAGGTTGCGCTGAACCTTTTTCTTTTCTAGCTTCCCGGATTCCGCTACTAGACCGTAGCATCAACCAATGAAGATTGGTTCCTTCCTAACTGCTTCCCAGAAATCCAAACAGCAGACTCACAAAGATGATGATGGTGAGAACCTGGTTTGGTATAAAGCCTCTCAAGGATTTGACAATGGAGAGGAAGAGAGTTGAGGAATTTGAAGAGATTCTAAGGTAGAGATTGTGGGTGAAACAATCTGGTTTTTCTTTAGGGTTTCTCTCTCAAAATTCTCTCTGGAAGCTCTCTTTCAATCGTGGGTAATAGGGGTATTTATACTGGAGTGGAGAGGAATGTGAAACGTCAGGTTTTTACAAAACAGGGGTGGCTCGCGGCTTGACCTCGCGGCTTGACCTCGCGGCTTGACTAAGTCGCGAGATAACCGTATGGCCAGTTGTCCTGTTTTGTCCTGTAGTGCTCCAGCTAGCATGACTGTTCATCTTCCAGCATGCTTGGCACGTGTGCAGCTTCTGGCGGCTTGCAGCCACGAGTCACCCGCGAGTCCCAGCCGCGACACTCTGTTTTCTTGCACACTCTTGAGCAAACTTCACTCTATCTCACTCACTACCCTTACATCAAACCCACCTAAATACAGGGTTACTAAATGCTGAATTACAAGCAAATTTGGCACGGAATAAAGCCAATAAAATGGTTGAATAAATTCAACCTTACAGTTTTTGTGTCTCGTTATTTGTATGTGCTCTCTCATGGTCAATTGCAACTAATTTCATGCGGATGTTTGGTGCATGTATGGTTGGTTCATATCTGAGTTGGTACAAGATGATTGGCCTTGGTTCACCTTCTGGTAAAATTACCCATCCAATTTCACTCTCACTCTAATTTGTCATTGTTTTCCCCTTAGAGGTTTGTACACGTGAAGGATTATTCATACACCGAAGAGAAGCAGATCGTGCTCATACAAATGATCAACACCACCCAAGCATCATTGATAACATATTTAGATTCAATTAAGCTTAGAGGTCTTGTATTTGCTCACTCTTATATGTTGTAGAAAGTCTAACTTTGTGGCTATCTTTGTAACATTGATCACTCATGCACTCCAAGCTACTATTGCATATAAATTATTAGTGCCCATTCTAAATGATATAGAGAATTTTTTTTTTTTTTTTAATACAAGATAGAATTTCTACTCTACCCTAATCTAAGTGTATATATATGTAAAACTTCCTTCTGAAAACTTGAACCCCGGCTCTTGCCTCCCACATCCCACAAGTATTTATACTTGTGGAGTGACCACCGCACCAAAGGTTCGCGGTGGTGAGAAATTAATTTTTAATTAAAAAAATGATGTAACAAAATCATAATATTATTTATTATTAATATTCTCTAATAGTAATTTACATGAGCCTTGCACCTGCTTCAAAACAAATAATTATACATACGATAAACCAAAAGACAAATCAAATGCAACAATGTCAAGAAACAACATTGTATTAATTGAGCAACACTAGGCATGCTACAAATTTTTCCATAGAAAGTTAACAAATTGATGTGTCACCTATCACCCAAAAAAACAAATATTCATTTATTAGTTAGTTAAAGCACACTATCCGCATTCATACCTCAAAAAAATTTTAAGTTTTATTCTAAAAATTATGTATTAACTTTAACATTTTTCATATTGATTGGTCCAATAGGCACGACCATTAAACCCTATTTAGGAGGAAGTATAACCTGTTTCAAGTGTATGCTTCTTCCCATTCACAACTGTGAGTGGGAAAAACATACACCCAAATTTCTCCCACTTGAGACTACCAACCACTACTAACACTATAAAAACATTTTAAAAAGCACACCTATCATCATTCATCCATTATTCAAAATTTGAAATTCTATTTTATTAATTATTCTATCACCTACACGATACCCCGTACCCACTGTCTCTTTGTCTCTATTTCTTCTTCTTCTTCTTCTTCTTCTTTTATATTTTTATTGTTAGAAATACTGAATCAATTGTATTGTATTTCTCAATCAAAGAATATACATTAGTGCCTTTACATAAGAGGCATATGTGTGCAGTACAAGTACAAGTGTGCTATACAAGTAATCTAGTTGGGCTTAAAGCCCATAACACAATATACGTTAACAGCCCCCCTCAAACTCAAGGTGGATGTGAGACCAGTTTGAGGTTGTCAACCAAATCACGAGTGCATCCCTTAGGAAGTGACTTGGTGAAGATATTTGCAAGTTGATCTTTGGAGGAGACGGAGAAAAGATTGAGAGCACCATGGACAAGATGATAACGAATAAAATGACAATCAATCTCGATGTGTTTAGTCAGTTCATGGAAGACATCATTGTGAGCAATATAAATGGCACTCTGGTTGTCACAATAAAGGGGAGTAGCAGAGGAAGTGGACACACACAAATCCTTAAGAAGCCATCGTAGCCAAAGGAGCTCAGATGTGGTATCAGCAAGAGCACGATATTCTGCTTCAGTATTGGAGCGGGCCACAAAGGTTTGTTTCTTACTTCACCAAGAAATTAAAGAAGAACCAAGGAAAAGTAATAACCTGTAGTGGACCTGCGATCAGTGGGATCTCCTGCCCAATCAACATTAAAGAATGGACGAAGTATAAGAGGAGACTAAGCTGAGTAGAAAAGGCCATGGAAGAGAGTGCCCTTCAGGTATCGAAGAATACGCAGAACAACAGCATAGTGAGTTGATCGTGGAGCAGACAGATACTGGCTCACCTGATGATAGCATAGGAGATGCCTGGATGAGTAACTGTGAGATAAACTAGGCTGCCAACCAATCATCTGTAAAGAGAAGGATTAGACAATGGTTCCCCTCCCCCCCCCCGAGGGTGTCAGATGCGCATTAAGTTCAACTGGAGTGTCAACAGTCTTGCTGTCAGTGAGTCTAGCTCGAGACAAAAGATCAGAAGCATACTTGGCTTGAGTAATATAAAGACCATCTGTGGAATGAGTAATTTCAAGACCCAAGAAATAGCTGAGATGTCTAAGATCTTTCATCTCAAACTGCTGACTAAAAAAATCCTTGAGTTCTTGAATGCCACTGAGGTCATCACCAGTTATGATCATATTATCCACATATAGAAGAAGCAAAATGATGTTTTTATCAGTACGACGAAGAAATAAGGCAGAATCATACGGACTGGCAATGTAACCCAAGCGAAAGATAGTGGAGCTGAACTTGGCAAACCAAGCTTGTGGAGCTTGTTTAAGACCATAAAGTGTACGTCGAAGATAACAAACCGTATTGGGTTCAACAGAGAGACCAGGAGGAGGTTGCATATAAACTTCTTCACTCAGATCCCCATTAAGGAAAGCATTTTTAACATTCATCTGAAAAAGATCTCATTTACTAGCAGCAGCAACAGCTAAGAGGGCATGAACAGATGAGATACGAGCAACTGGAGCAAAGGTCTCTTCATATTCAATCCCATACTCCTGTGTAAAACCTTTTGCAACAAGACGAGCCTTGTAGCGCTCAATGGACCCATCAGAGCGAGTCTTGATCTTATAGATCCACTTATAACCAACTACAAACTATCTAGGAGGGAGAGTGACTAGATCCCAAGTATGATTTTTGGTTAATGCATCAAGTTCCTCTTTCATTGCAATCTGCCATAAAGGGTCAGTGGAGGCCTTACAATAGGTTTGAGGCTCGTGAAGTGTAGTAAGGGCAATGTAACAATGACAGTCAAGTAAATGTGTAGGAATGGATCTTACCGGGGTTGAGTGACGAGGTGGAATGTCTTGTGGAGGATCTTCAGGCGAAGCAGGAGCAGGGGACCCAGGCTCAAGGTGGGGTAGCTCGTCATCAACCTGTACAACTTCAACCTGTCTAGGAGAAGCATCAAAAATATCTGGAGAGAAGTCCAAAGGAGGATCAAAAGCATTTGTAGAAGGAACAAGAGACTCATCTGAAAAGATTTCTAAAACAGAGGAGGTAGTTAGGGAAAAACGAAAGTGAGAGAGTTCAACAAACAATCGGTGTTCTCAAAAGAGAACATTACAAGAAACACGAAGACGATGAGAGACAGGATCATAACACCTATACCCTTTTTGAGTTTCGCCATAACCAAGGAAACAAAAAAGTCTAGATCGAGGCTCAAGTTTGTTGTGCTCATGAGGCTGAAGAAGAACGAAACAAGCAGATCCAAAGGAGCGAAGGTGACGATAGTCAGGGGGTGACCTAAAGAGACGCTCATACGAAGTCTGATTATGGATGACAACGCTCGGAATGCGATTAATTGCATGAACAGCATGAAGAGTAGCTTCATCCCAAAATAGGGCAGGAACTTTGGTAAAAAGAAGAAGAGCACGAACAGTGTCAAGAATATGACGAAGTTTTCTTTCGGCTCGACCATTTTGCTAAGAGGTACCTGGGCAAGTTAGATGATGTACAGTGCCATAGGAATGTAACAGAGCTTGAAACGCATATTGAGTATATTCAAGAGTATTATCAGATCAAAAAGTTTTGATATGTTTGGAGAATTTTGTTTCAACCATTTTTACAAAGTTGATGTATATTGGTAAAATTTCAGAACGAGATTTCATAGGAAAAATCCAACTATAACGAGAATAATCATCAATAAAAATAACAAAATATCGAGATCCACCAATACTAACAACAGGAGAAGGTCCCCAAACAATAGAATGAATTAACTCAAAAATACTATTAGAAATGGATTCATTGTTATTAAAAGGCACAACTGGCTGTTTTCCTAACTGACATGAAGTACAATCAAAATTGTCTTTGGACATAGAACCCAACAGACCCTTAGAAGCTAACTGTTGTACCCGAGAAGATGGTGCATGACCAAGACGAGAATGCCAAAGTGCGAGAAAAGGTAAGGAAGAAACTGCAACAGCTGTCGTGGCAACAGAAACAGGAGCAACAGGTGGAAGATGAAGATTATCCATGGGAAATATACGCCCAACTTTAAGACCAGTCCCAAACTCTTGCCCTGTCCTCGGATCCTGCATAATACACCCAGAATAGTAAAAAATAAGGTGATAACCTAGTTCAGCTTATTGTTCCACAAAGCACAAATTATAGGATAGGTCAGGTACATGGAAGACTCTAGGAACAGAGAGGTTGGAGGTTGAAACAAAACCTAGACTATTCCCATGCATGGTGGAACCATCAGTTATATGAATATTTAGAGGATGTGGTGTAGGGTCAAGTTTGGAGAATAAGGATGAGTGAGGTGTCATGTGATTGCAGCAGGCAGAATCAAAAAGCCAAGTTTGAGACTTACTGGGTAGAACTGATAGAGTAGTGGAAAGAGATGCATTACCAGCCATACGAACAGCCTGAACTATGATATCCTGTAGTTCAGTGGGGGAGAGGTTGATAATGGATTCAGAAGACTGGGACTCAGCTGAAATGGAAGCCATTGGCGAAGTAGGCTCAATATTAGCAACAGCAGCAGTAGATTTGTTGCGACGGTAACAAGTCTCACTGGTGTGGCCAGGACGCTTACAATAGTTGTAGAACTTTTTGTTAGTCTGCTTGTGATGATTGCTAAAGCCAGAGGAATCACCTGATTGCTGAGGTTGCTCTATGAGTGGAGCAGAAGGAGTAATAGCCCAAACATTGAGCTTATTCTGGGCTTGAAGGGTTGCAAGTCGAGCTTCTTCTCTAACCAACTCGTTTACAGCAGTATCAAGAGAGGGAGCAAGACTGCTATTCAGAAACTGACCTCGAATGGGCTCAAAGTCCTTGTGAAGTGACATCAGAAATTCATAGAGGCGAAATTCATCCCTAATGGAAGCATATTGTTAAGCATCCTTTGAGCATGCCTAAGTTGGATCAGATAGGTCAATTTGGTCTCAAATGAAGCGAAGCTGATCATAATAGTCATTGATGGATTGCCTTGGTTCTTGCCTAAGTTGATGCAATTCAACCACTAACTGATATTTCATGGATCCGTGAGTAGTGGAGTACCTTTTGGCCAACATATCCCATGCAGATTTTGCATCATCAAAGCTGCCCAACAGATTGGAGATAGAGGGAATGAAAGTGTTCTGAATCCATGTGAGGATCATGTGGATGTGACTATCCCATTCAATCATGCGACCAAGAAAGCTAGCATCTTCTTCACTTGTTCCCTTGACAAGAATAGTGATTGCACCAGTACAATAATGCCAGAGCATGCGACCCTTAAGAAAACTGCACATAGCTTAAGACCAAGATAAATAATTCTTATTCCCCTCCAATACAGTGTTGATGGGGCGAGGAAGAAAAATATCCTTTTTATCCATTTAGAGACAATATGCAAAAACAGATTGCAAAAATGAAATCTATACGAAAAACTGAGTAAGGAGAACCTGGACTACAAAAGTCAACGGTCAACGACCCGGTCAAAGTCAACGATCAAACCTGACAAGTCAACGGTCAAACCCCCAAAGTCAAAAGGTGACATCAGTGGCTGATGCAAGCAAGTGACGTTAGTAACGGCACAACGAGGGCTAACGTCAGCATTGACGTCAGCGAGAGGGTTGAGGCGCGTGGAAGCGCGTGAGAGCACGTGAAGGCGCGTGAGGGGCATGTGAACTGAAGGGGCGGCGCGTGGGAGCGCGTGAGAGAAAACCCAGATGTGCAGTGGCACATGGAAGGTGCGTGGGGCGCGTGATCAGCGGAACAGAACCTTTGAACGGTGCATGGGGGCACGTGCAGTCTCCGATGGAGTCGAGGCTTCCACAAGTGTGTAGATTGGCACAAGACGATCTCAGTGGTACCTTCACAAACGTAATCAGAGCAATATTTTGCAGCGGTGATGCAAAGGGCAGTGGTCTGTGCAGTGTGAAACTCCTTAATGACGGCTGGATGACGTCGGAGGTTCAACGGCGAGAGGCTGCGGCGGTTGTTGTGATGGCGGAAGCGATGTTGAAAAGGGAGTCACACTAATAAAGACAAGACTACTAAGAAAAAGGTCAGAGCAGTGGCTCTGATACCATGTTAGAAATACTGAATGAATTGTATTGTATTTCTCAATCAAAGAATATACAGTGTCTTTATATAAGAGGCATATGTGTGCGGTACAAGTATAAGTGTGCTATACAAGTAATTTAGCTGGGCCTAAAGCCCATAACACAATATACGTTAACATTTATTTATTTTTATTTTTTTTTTTTACTCTCTTTATATGTCTTTATCAATGTTTTAGATTTCATTTTGTTCCGATCCGAATGGCCTGAATTTTTTATTCTAGACTGGCACAACTAATCCCGTGTTTTTTATCATCCCAAATTTTGGTTTGCTCTGTGTGAAATTTTCCTGTTCTGGACAAAATTAGTATTCTAGGCTGGGATGAGATAATGTTGGGTTTCTTTTAATTTTCCTTCGTTTCCATGCATTTTCTAAGCGAGAAAGAGGCCATGTAGACATGCACAGAGAATTGGTGAGTTTTCTGAATGACTCCGTCCCTTACCAACTAGATTATATGCATTACAATGTTCAATCTTAGCTTTTTATTTTTTATTTTTTCAAACAAACTCAAGCATATCGAAAATACCCCCAATAGTTGTACGAACTAGGTCTCAAATTCCAGCATAACTATCACAATAATATCAGATTCCACATACATCCCATCACCAAAAACAATTTTTAGGAGGGAAAAAAAAAAAATACTAATTTTTACACGCGCCGCACACGCCCGGAGGTTGGAGAAGAGACTACCATTTGGATTTTGCCTCTAGGTTCAGTTAGATTTCTTCATGTGAAGCTGTGTAGACCTTTGAGACGATCCCAAACAGAATCAGTTGGCCAATCCAGTTGGCTCCACTAGTTTTCCGTGCATTCAATCACTCTCAAGTGGATTGCATTTTCCACACTGAATGGCAAATGCTTTAGATCAGGACAAGTCTGGATCTTCATAGTCTCCAAACTGGGCCATTCAAATGAGACACCCTCACATATACTAAACAATCTTGGTAGTCTGCAGAGTACAACGTTCTTCAATCTGGGAAGGGCTCTGATTTCAACGATGCTTCCACCTTCAATTATTTCTTCTATCTCAGAACAATCCTCGACTTGCAAATCTTTCAAGTTACAAAGCATCTGGACCAATGCTTGTGGGAAAAGTTTTTTTAGCCCTGGACAACCTTTCAGTGTCAGCGTCGTAATTTTATTGAAGTTTCTTGAATTCTTTGAGTCCTCGCAGATAGACACCAGCTTTGGGAGGTTGATGAGGTGTAGCTCTTGCAAGGCACCAGTTACTATGTCACCAGACTCACCACCAATAATGCTTTCCATTTCATCGCATTCTTCAATTGTACAAGCTGTCAGCCCTCCCAAATTAGCTGCTCCTAATACTGATAAGTTTTTAGCACTATGGTGACCTATGAGCTCCAAAACATAACCTTGCTTGAGTACATTTGAAAATGCATTAGGAATGACTCCTCCAGCAGCAAATCTCAAATGTCGTTCAATTTTGTATTCAAAAAAATCAAATCCAAGAAAATTATCTATATTGTGATTGCCAACTACAATTCTGAATCTAAGCCCATAATCTTCCTGCTCCATGTAATTTCTGTTCCTAGCAGCTTCAATGAAAGTTTCAAAGCACGTTAGTTCTGGAAAGTAGAAACAAAGACTTGCCAATTTCTTCAACTCTGCAACTTCCCCAGCAACGGTATCTACAATCTGGTTCCAAATTTTGTTTTTGAAGTCCACATCAATGCTCAGCTCTTCTAATGAAGAAAGACTTGCAATTACCTTTGAAGGAATCATAAGCAGTGGCTGGCCGTTGATGCCATTGGAACAACTGCAATTCTTCTTAAAAGAAACTCTCAGACACTTCAAACCAGTCAATTGGCCAATCTCTATAGGCAAGCTTAGAATTCCAGTGTTGCGAAGATCAAGGATTTCAAGACTCTTCAGTTGTTTTAGCTCAGGAGGCAGCTCCACTATGTGACCACAATTGTTTAGATACAACAGCCTTAGGTTTATCAAGTTAGAAATAGACGTTGGCATTGACATGATTCGTGTATCACACAAATCCAAAATTCGAAGGTTACACATGGATTCAAAGAACGATTCTGGAATTTCTGTCAAGTTTGGGTTTTTCTGGAGTAGCAATGTTAAGGTATTACTACATGCAGGTCTCTGAGGTAGAGTAAATTTTTGACGGATCAATGAAACCCTTTGTGCACTTTGCCATTTCTCCAACAGTTTTTCACCTTCAAGTATATCTCCACCTTCGCCTACCAAAAACTTTGAATCCTTCTCTTCCTGGTCCCTGATCTTAACAGCCATGTGTCGGAGAAAGACGGGCATTTTAAAGTGCCTTGCTTTTCTGCCCTTTTCCAATAGAGATTTATCCTCCAATTCATTCAATATACCTTGGCCTAGATCACGAGCTTCCCCAAGCGTCTGAGCATGAGCAAGAAATTGTTCAGCCTTCCAGCACTCAGTCATATAATCTTCATGAACTTCATAGTCTGGTGGGAAAACTGTCAAATACCGTAGACAAGGTTTGCAATTATTAGTTAACCGGTCATAAACAATTTTAAATGCGTTGTAAACTTCTTCCATTTCTATCATGGGATCCATGCTTGTAACCCGCAAGTGGAGCAATACATTTCGCCACAAAGCTGGATTGTCCACATTTCTCAACATTTTTGCTATTATCATGATCACTTGTGGCATCCCACCACACTCCCTGAGTATACTTTTCACAATCGGCTTGATTTCTGGTTGATCTACGATATCCCCTACTATTTTCTTGAACAAATTCTGGCCATCATTCTCGGATAGTCTTGTTATTTTGATCTCCTCATCTGTTGATGAACGGCAAACATCTCTATATCTAGTTGCAAATACCACCTTTCCATGTTCATGGTTATCATGAATGCCAATGTCTTTCAGATTAATCTCTGAGAAAACCCCATCAAGAAGCAACAGATATGTCTAGTTAACTAGATATTTGGATATCATGTCTGCTATTTGATCACTTTGGCGGATCCTTGGTGCTTCTAGCTGTAACCGCTCCACAAGTCGTTCTTGTATCTCCTCTCTCACGCTCTTCGCTTCTGAAACATCTACAAAAAGGACAATATCAAACTGTTGGGTTTCACCAACTCTGTTATTTAGATTTTCCATTATTGTTGTTTTTCCCACTCCTGGCAGTCCCCATATGCCAATTCTCTTGAAATTGTCATCTTTGAGCCACTTCAATAGCTTTTCTACATGATCATTAAGTGATGGCACATCATCTATCTTCTCAGGATGCTTCATTATCACTCGGATTGGTGGTGCTTTTTCTCTTTTAACCATTATATTTATTGGTAGTCGATTATATAGAGCAATTACCTCCTCAGTGTACTTCACAACAGTTTTGCCAAGCTTTAGCAAAGAATGAAATGGACAAAGTCCACAGAAGCATCTGCAGGTATTCTGATCTTTATTCCTCAATTCTTCAAGTTTAGCTTTCATTTCTTTCACATCATTAAGCCAAGTCGTGCATTCAGCTGTCTTCTCCATTGTCTCCTCATCCTTTTTCAGACTATTTGTCACATCTACCTCTTTAGCACAAAGATATTTTTTTTCCTTTTCAAGCTTGACCAAATTTTCCTTGAGATTGCTCACATAACCATATTTGCGCTTCAAATATCCTAGCCCATATTTTATTGTTGGTGTTGCCGCATTCCCAATCGCTTGTGTAGCTACTGCCTCCATCATCCTACAAAAATTTATAAAGGAAAATGAGGTGCAATCTGAAGATTCTGAACTGTTTATTTTCTATCGTTTTATATGATAAATGATAAAATGAAATTGAAAAACGATGAAAAATCAAGCACCTGCTACAGAAGGTACGAGAGTCTCAAGTTTCGTTCCTTGAGGATAACGTGTCTTTTCTATTTTGCTTACCCTATATCAAGTAATATTATAGGTTCTCAATAAAATTAATGCGTTACAAAATTATACTCAAGTAACATCAATGTATATTTATTTTATTAACAACCTAAACAACATGCAATAAAATAACATTAATACATATTTTCAAAATCTAACTGTCGAATTGCATATTCTTTACACTGTTAATACACATGTCAAATTTTGTATCAATCGGATATTATTTACTATAATGATCTATAAGCTTATATTTTATGTATAATTTTAAACTACAAAAACTTGCAATTTAAACAATTTATTGATGACATAGCTATTGATATTTAATTTTCTAGAATTTTTGCAAGCATGTAGTATATAAGAAGAAAATATAATCTAATGATGGACTTATCAAAATTTATCTCTAATAAAAAGATATTGAGTAAGGTTGTAGAGGCTACAACCATTTTTGTAACTAAACTTTATCCTTCAAAGTTATGTTATACTTTTAAGTTTCAAATAAATTATTCAAATAACTCTCAATAAAAAAAAGTTATTCCAATTTCTCATCCTATTAAAGGAGATTATAATGATAATAAAAAATATCATAACAAAACTACACTTAATATTAGACAAATATTGGCACACTCAAATGCATAATCAATATTTTATTTCGATATAAAATTCAATTATCACTTCCAAAATAAATAAGTATTAACTCAAACAAAAATCAAACCAAAGCTATAGAGGAAAAGTGACTACTAGTGATGGGAAACTCAAAAATACAACACCAATACATGTTAACCCAAAATAGAGTTTCAAAAAAACGCAATGATTGATCAACCTAAGTTGAGTTGTAAGGAAGAATATAAGATGAGAAGAAAAAGGGTAAAAATAAAAGGTATAATAATAAACACCAAATTATCCATGTAACATGCTATATAATAAAATAACATTATATTTTTAGGACAAAACTTAGGTATAGTACCTTAAATACTGTTCCTTAAGTTCCCCTCTTAAGATTCAGTCATGTGGCTACTTAAATAAAAAATACACTTCTATCCATGAGAAGAAATCCACATGACAGAATTTTAAGAGGAGAATCTAAGGAATAGCACCTAAATATTGTACCTAAATCTTGTCCATATTTTTATATACTATCTTTATAATTCAATAAGATAACATCTATGAAATCAAAGAAAAGAAAAAAAAGATAACAACTTAAAAATACAAAACTAAATCATATCAACTTAAAGTAAAGTTATAAAGAACACAAAAATTCATCAACTTAAAGTAGAGATACAAGAAAAATTATTATAAAAAAATCCACCAAAAAATGAGAGAGAGAGAGAGAGAGAATTTGTTTGTGGAAAAATTATACATAGAATGAGAAAGAGAATTGCAAATTTATTGTAAGAGAATAGAAATAAGATGAGCCAAAAATAAAAGGAAGATTAAGGGATAGAAGAAGAGTTATATAAAGGTAGATAGAAGTGAGAACATGAAAAGATAAAAGGGAGGGAAAATGATGGACAATGTGTAAATATAAGTTGTGAAATTAATAAGAAGAAAAATAGTTAAAAATAAAAGAGAGAGTTGAAAATAGGTGACTGATGTGATTACTGACATAGCTCAACAGAAACGTAGCAACGATAAATGCTGGGGTGGGAAAGCTTTCCCTATTTTATTGAGATGGAAATTGACCAAGATTTGGGGAGACTCGTTTTAGCTTGGGTGATGTGTCAATGATGATGCTTATATTTTAATATAAAAAATTACCACATTAGTTAAAAATGTTATATCATTATTCTGTTAGTTACATAAGCAATAAGACTAACTCAGTATTTAAGGAGTAATTCTAATACCACAAACTAAATTACAATTTTTATCACAACTATCTTACTTGACAAACTATGAAGCAACTTATCACTTTCACATGTACCAACTACTGTTTTTTCCAATACTCACAATATGCTACATGGGTAATTATGGCCTAATTTGTGGCACTGGATGATTTTTCTTTTTTTTTTTTTTTTTTTTTTTTGGTATCTAAGGAGAGGAGAAATTCAAATGGACGTTTCTTTCCTTGATACAAATCCTTCGCAAATAGGACCTCCCAAACCCAATCAACACAAAGCAACAAAGCGAGGTCATGACCTAATAATTAAATATTATTTATGTAACTTGTTATATTGTTTTCGTTCAAAAATCATTGTTGTATTTTGAGATGCAAAATTGCTATTTAAGTTTTTATAAATTTCCCTTTTAGGGTTTCAATTGTTTTAGATTTATATTGATTTAATATTTTGGGACTTTCTTGGAGGTGAGGAAAAAAAATGTAAAACACACACACACACACACATATATATATATATATATAAATAATCAATTATCATTCTATAATTTTGGAAGTCCAATATTGGAGCTTTTTGTTTATTTAATGGGACATTAAAACCCTTAGAAATATTTTGAGACAAGTGGCCTAGATCTTAAGCTGTCCCTGCGGTCCTCACTCCATAGGACCATAACCTCATCCACCAAACAACCCCAACCCACAAGCCTAATCAGCCAACCAAATTGAAGCCTTTTGGGCTTCGGACAGAGAGAACTTGGAGGAACCCAAGCAGAACCAGTAGCATGATTCAATGGCCATGGATATTGTGACCCATGGTCCAATGTATGATCTCTCTCAACAACTGAGGCTGCAAACCATTTCCACCGATCGCCATGACAAAAAATTAGCTGGATTGCCAGGGGCATAGGAGCCCTCAGACAGTCCAACCTTTTCACTAACTGGTGATTGAGGGGAGGTGGATCGAGTAAGTGTCCATTTGGAAACTACTTATCTAGTTTTTCGCTGAAAACTTTTTGTTGAAAGTGTGCTAAAGTATAGCTGTATCTTGAAAAAATTTGAAAAAGTGAGAAAAAACATGAAAAAAGTAAGGTTTTAAAAAACTGTAAATAAAAGCTAAAAAAAGCTAAAAGCTTTTGAGAGGAAGGAATGGAATGTAATGAAAAAGAATTAAAATAATAATTTAAAAATATTATTCCCAACTCTTGTTTGAAAATTTTAATAGATAGAATGAAAAATCAATTTTCTTGTTTGAGAGTTTAAGTGAGAGAGAATAGAATCGATAGGAGAGAATACTCATTTTTCTCTAATTTCTATTCCATTAAAATCTCAAATTTTCATTCCCCCTAAAATTGGGAGAAATGAGAGGGAATAAAATTAGATTTAATGAATTTTTTTACTAAAACTCTCAAAATACTCCTATATATTCAATATTTTATTTTAAAATAGGAGTCTAATAGTAATATTAGCATAAAATGATTTCATTATTTTCCCTCTATGTTACTCTTAAACAATATTACTTATATTCCATTCATTTTCATTCCTTTATTTTAAAACATTCAAATAAGGTTATTTAATTTATTTCATTTATTTCTTTTCCATTTATTTCTCTTGCTTAAATACATTTCATTCTATTCTTTTCTATTCTCTTATGGTCATTCAAATTCCATTCCATTCCCTTATGAACTCCCAAACAAAGTATTGGACTTATAAGCTAATGCCAAACACGTAGGTTGGGTCTTTCAGCACCGTTTTTACAGGGACAGAGTCGAGCCCAGGGAGAAGAGGAGGACTAGCTATGTTGTGGCAAGATGTAATGAACGTACAATAGTCACCACATCATGAAAGCTGGAAACTTCTACGAAGCTTATAAGGACAAAGCCAACTCCAATAAGCTAAAGCACTTCGCAAGACAGCAAAATAAGCTAAAAAGAAAATGAATATATTCAAAGCAATTGATGAAGCACCCCATTATTATCTGCCAACTCAAAAACCTAGCCAAAGGAGAATGAGGAGCAGAATAGTGGGACTCAGACTCACAGGAGAGGTGGCATACGAATCAGAGCATTATTAGGAACATAGTTGTGGGATATTTCTCAGACATATTCTGAAGTTCAAAGTCCAAAACTTTGACCATATCCTGATCGCAGTTGAAAGATGGATTACTAATGACACGAATAGACGGCTTATAACGGAACTTCAGGACTAAAGAGTGACCTAAGCCCCACAACAAATGTTTTTGTTTGTTTTGAAGTAAATATATTTTTGAAAAATGTTTTCCTATTTTATGTTGTTTGTTTATATGTAAAATATGGTCAATTTCGTAAAATATTTTCCATTAATCATAAAATCTTTTATAAAAAGTCATAAAATGTTTTACCTTTAAAATTTTGGTAAAACATTTTGTAAAAGACATAGCGGCTCCCCTTCCCCTCATCTGGTGGCTAGTTCACCAATCTAGTGGGTTGGGTAGCCGATGTTGGTGGTCTAGAGGCCGAAGTCGCCGTTCCAATGACCAGTGACTGCAGTCTAACAGCCGGAGCCCTATTTCGACAACAAGTGACAACAGTGTGGTCACTAAAGAGACGCCGTTCAAGTGGCTGTCGCCGGAGCCTTGGTCAAGTCACCAAGGCCCAAATTAATCAAATTCAAGTTTATGAACCAAATTTATTACAAGCATCAAATTGGGGAGCAAAAAACTAATTGTAATTTAGCATTTGGTTATGGGTAAAATTTAGGTATTTATGTCCAATATATTAAATTTAAATACATAATTGTATTAATTTTAATTAAATCTTAAAAAAAATATTGCTTTATATTTTATTCAGCTATACAATCATGCATTCAAATTTAATTAAAGAACCTAATGTGAACAACTAACTCTACCTAAGTTCTGCAATTCTTTTATTAAATTGGTAATTAAACTACTGAAACCACCAACATCATTGTTAACTTTCTTTGAAATTTGTTAAAAAAAAAAAAATTAAAAAAAAAATTCTTTGAAATTTGGTTTTTTTTTTTTTTTGGATGAATTGAAATTTTTAATCAACCTAGATTGTGATTATATAAAACCCCAACATCATTGATCATTTCTTTTCACGGGGGAAAATTTTCAACCAAACTTGCGTAGGGTGGACATTAATTTCAGGAAGCCATCCAAATTAAAATGAAAAATTTTGAAATAAAACAGTTTATCATTGATGATGGAAGCTTGAAATGACACAGATCTTTAATATAAAGCTAGTACCAGCTAAAAATTCTAGAACTTGTTTAGAAAAAGTAAATAATGCTGGCTAATGTTCTCCCCATGCTGAAACACAACGTTAATATATAAATGCTTGATGTGTACGCATGGCATGTGATTAATAACAAAATGTTAGACATACCTGTCACTGTGCGTCTAGCTCGATCGGTTTTCTTCTTCTTCAATGGAGATCTTTGGTACTGAGTTAGATGAAAACTTGAGTCTGAGCGGTTTGAATGTCAGAAAGGGAAAGACCACAGCAAACGAAGTCAACTAGCAATGCAATTATCAATAAATAAAATAAAATAAAGACAACTAGCAATGTAGGTCCCACGCACCTCGCACGTTCACATGGTCTACAATTCTCTCCCTTTGTTTTTGTTTTTTTTTTTTTTGGTTTAAATAAGAGTTTATTCAATTAAAATATTTATAAAATACAACATTAGCTTCTAGTGATGGCAAAATTTGTTATTTAGACTGAATTTAGAAACTTTTTTGGAGAGTAGCATGCGCGTCAAACTAATTAGTTAGTTGGACTGTTTTTAGATCTCGAGTTTGCCAAACTCGATTTTGGGCTGGAAAGCAAACCCTATAGTGGCGTTTTTTTAGTACCTATAGTAGCGTTTATATAAAACGCCACTATAGGGCACATATAGTGGCGTTTTTAACAAACGCTACTAAAAAAAACGCCACTATAGTTTGAATTTTGGGCCGAAACTCGAGTTTGCCAAACTCGAGTTCCAAAATCAGTCCAACTTACTAAATAGTTTGAAGCGCATGCTGTTCACAAATTTTTTTTTCTGAAAACAGTCTAAATACCAAATTTTGCCTTCTAGTGATAGATATTCCAACCACACACATTTACATCAACAAATAAAACTGCTCTTTAGAAAGGGTAGAGTTACAACCTACAAGTTTGCATTTAACACCTTAGGCCGTTTGGTAGAGCGGTTTGAGTAATGTTGTTTGTATTTTTTTTGATATACTTGTAGGTGAAAAAGTATATAAAAATACGTGTAATGTTGTTTAAAAACTAAAATCATGTGTTTGAAAATACTTACCAAACAGGCCCTTAATCTCTATTTCCTCAATAATGTACCCAAACATAGCATATGAACACTTTAAAATATTGTTTCTGATATATTTTTAGCCCCAGAAAAAAAAAAAATGCTTCTGGTGTATGACTATGATATACTGAAATTTATACCCAAAAATAATAATAAATAACAGCTCCGAAAAAACTTCTATAAAAAAGTTACATTGAGACAATTTGGATAACTAAAATTCATGATATGTTTCTTACTACCAATTACACATAATTTGACTAGAAAGTGAAAGTGTGAAACTATTTGATCGAAAATCATTATCAAAAGAGATTAGTTATTTATTAAACATAACGTCATAGGAAGATCAACATCAAATTGATTCAAAAAATCTTCGATTTAACGGGTATATCCAAAATTTTATTTTGTAAATAATAAATTCACGGTATCAACATGGATAACAAATTAACACAGTTACAACTTACAACTTACAAAGAGCTTTTAATTTTTTTTTTTTGAGAATGAGAATAAGCTTTGAAATTTAGTATTATTTAGTTGTCTTATATTAACAACTTCTGCTTAACTAATAGTCTAATAGTGAAAATGCCGACCAGACTACCACGCCTAGTTTATTAACAACTTAGCCAGCTGGGCCAAATTATTAAACACGAAAATGCAGCCATGTTCAAACAAATGTAAAATTGTCCTTAATAAAAATAACAATAATAAAAAAAGACAAACATAAAATTGAAAAAAACTATTACCCTGTCTAGTTATTAGTTTCCTTTACTTGGAAACAAAACGGTCTGAATTCAGGATTCGCATCCTCTCTATCAAAATGGTTATATTGCAAAGTAGAACCTCATTCCCTCTTGTGTATGTTTGTTTATCAAGAAAATTATTTCAAAGTAGAATAATTTAAGATTTAGATTTTGTTAATTCAATTAAATTAAAAACTGTGGTTAAACTAAACTAGAGTTAATGAGCACAATTTAGACCTTAGATTTATTCCACTTTGAATAATGACCCTTATATGGCTGGACTTGTTAGTCTAAGTGGTTCCCTTTCCATGTACTAATGGGCAGGACTGGCCCCACCAGCAGGCATATTAGGCAATTGCTTAATGATCAATTTAGGCGGGAGAGAGGAATGAAAGTAGAGTAAAATGGGCCCGAATTTGGCAATTTTTAATTCAATGATGAATTTGTCAAAACTCACATTCAATATAAAAATAATAATAATAATAACAATGAGTGGAGTTGTAGCTATTGGCTCTAAACTAGTTTATAGCCAATTTTTTTTCATAAAAAAAAGTGAAATAATTTAAGAAAATAACAAAACTTAGGTACAGTATTTAGGGTGTATTTATTTGGAGGTGAAATAGGGTGGATGGAAAACTTTTGCGAGAAAATGAGAAGGAAAACTTTTTTGGAGTGTGTTTGGTTGGATAGAGAGGAAGGAAAATAAATGGTGGGGCCCGGTGTTTTCTCTCCAGGCCCACCAAAAAGTTTTCTCCCAAAAATGGAGAGAAATCTAAAGGGAGAAAATGAAACTGCTTAATAAACGAAAATGTGCATTTGCACATTGCCTCTACCATTTTTTTTCCCCTTTTCCTTTCCTAGCACGTTGCCTATGCCCATTTTTTTTTTTTTCCCCTTTCTTGGGCACGTTGTCTCTACCAATTTTTTTTTTTTTTTCCTAGGCACGTTGCCTCTCCCAATTTTTTTTTCTTTTTATTTTTCTTTCCTTGCCATTGCCTTCTTCTTCTTCTTCTTCTTCTTTTTTTTTTTTTTTTTTTTGGCCATGATTTTTATTTTTTAATAAATTGGGTGATTGCTTTTTTTTTTTTTTTTTTTGTGTGTCACTTTTATGTTTTAATTGACCACCATTTTCTAACTAGGGCACATGAGTAAATTTATACAAATTCACTTTTTACATCCTTCCACTTTTCCACTCCCAAGCAAACAAAAATGAGAGAAATTAAAATCTTTTCTATCTTCTCACTTTTCTATCCTCCCACCATTGTATATCTTCTCACTTTTCCACTCCTCCAACCAAACAGACTCTTAGGTGTTGCTCCTTAGGTTCTCTTTTTAATATTCAACTATGTGGCTTTTTTCTCATAGGATGGAAGTGTATTTTTAGTTAAGCACTACCACATGATTGAATCTTAATAGAGGAAGTTAAGGAACATCGCCTATGTACTATACTTAAGTTTTGCCCTTAAGAAAATAGGTTTAGGAAAACAAATAATGATTTGTTTACGTAATGGCTGAAATCACCATACCAGGTGGAATTTAATGAAATGGACCAAAACGAGTGGAATAAAGCTGAATGAGACAAAATTTAGAATTACATGTGATAGGCCAAAAACAAATTGACCCCTTGTGATAAATTAACTGATTAATTACCCAAGTTTATTAATTAATCAAATTAACATGCAAAGGCGTGATAGCACAAACAAATCACCAATAAACTAAGTATGTAGAAGAAAATAAATTGACACGGTGATTTGTTTACGAATGGGGAAAACCAACACGACAAAAACCCCACCGGGTGATTTTAAGGTCACCACTCCCGAAATTTCACTATTATCACAACAAGCGGTTACAAGTAAAGAAATCTCAGTACCTTATACCAACCTACAATTGAACCCTCACCCCAATACCCAATTGGACTTGTTCTGTAGTGACAATTTCTCCTTTTGATGCATGGCTCCCAGTATGTGACTAACCAATTGCGTGAATCCCAGTACACGACTTCAATCACCAACTAGAGAAAATTGTTGGCTGCAAAGTTCTACAGTTCATCCACGATGAAGATCCAGAAGATGCTTGGTCACAAAACTCTACGGTGCACAAACACAGCAACTTCTTCACAAGAACGATGAACTAGGGCAAATTCTATCTTCGGTCACACTTTGCTTGAACAAACTTTGCTCAACACTTGTGCAACTGGTGTCCACCTTTGATGGCCTTTAAAATAATCCTTTTTTATGTCTAGGGTTGTGAGAAAAAAAAGCTCAAACACATAATCACGGATTGGAAGAAAATCAGTTCAAAAAATCTGAGTTTCTTAAACCTCGACAGATAGCATCTGTCTAGAAGCTGTCGAGCAGCTGTTAAGCCATGGGGCTAGAACAGCTTCTTAAGCTCAATAGATGCTAGCTGTCGAACCAGCTATCGAGCTTTAATGACAGACACTTCTTCAACTTGTTTCTTGGACAAACTTGCATGTTTTCAACACTTGATCTTGAAACATAGTTTCTAGAAGTATTAAACACATCCTAGATCTACCCAAATACAAGTAAAGTGCATTTTGTCAAAGGATTCGTCAATTACATATAATAGTGACATATGTTCTTAACAAGTGAATTACATATGTCTTAACAATCTCCCCTTTTGGCAATCCGTGACAAAACCACAACAAATAAATAAATATATGAGAGAAGTCATAAATCACTCAATTCATATTCACTTGTTGAATATAATAAAATCTATCCTAACACAAACTCTTGAAAAATTTTGTAAAAAGAGAGTTTATGACAAGTAGACTTTGACAACCTGTATTTCTGAAACACTTTAAACAAAACTCATCAAGGCATCTTTGTGTGAAATAGAAAAAATAGATTGCATACAAGTAATAAGAAGCATGTGCATAAAGAGAGAAAAGAAACAACACATGTAAGGGTAGGTGAAAGAAACATACATCAACATATAAAAAAAAAATAAGTACAATGTATATCAATAATGGTCACAAGACCTAAGGTACAAGAATAAATGTATCTAAAATAGAGAAAAGAAAAAGATACAAATAATCCTCACTGCATCCCTCAAAAATCAACACTCTCCCTAACAAAAATGTCCTATACTAACTCTCCCCCTAAGAATGACTACTCTTATATCCAAAACTACTCCCATTTTTTTGTCACGAGTGACAAGGGGTAAGAGTGTCAAGTAGACATCTCATCGGTAGAGCTAACATCTCCATCATCATCATCATCGAAAGCATCGTCGTTATCAACATCATCATCATCCTCAGCCGCAGAATCAGAAGCCACTGGAGGAGGTGGAGGAAAAGCCTCAGGAGCGAAGCCACCCATGATTGCCTACCGCCGTGCAATACGGCCGACACGAACGTTCACCTGATACAGCTCTGTAGAGAGTGTATCAAGGCGAGCATACATGCATTGAAGCTGCGCCATGATGTTTCCGAGAGTCACATCACCCGTAGAAGAGGAGGGAGCAGATGTGGATGGAGCAGATTGAGATGGAGCCGAACGGGAGGGAGGAGCTGCTGAATCAGACTGCTATGACCTAAACTACGCCTCGCTACGTTTAACGGTAGTGACGTCTATGGCACACATGACAGAAAAGTGATCGGAAGAGGGAAAAGGAACAAAAAAATGGCATAAGATCTGCGTGATAGCCGAAAGGAAAATAAGCTTATCACAAGCAGTCATATCCCTATACACATCTATAATAGAAAGAATAAAATGTGAAGGAAAATCTATAGTATGATTCTCAAGAAGAGAAAGTAAAAATCGAGCACGAGGCTCTGTGATAGAGTTATAGTGAAAGAATGGGTGCAAAACAAAAGTCATCACCATGTTCATGAATCTAGGACCTTTAGCAAAGGCTTTACATGGTGTAAACTGGCGATCACCCCAATCAGAAGGGCGCTCACAGAAAGTAGAAATCATCTCATCTTTGGACATAGTCCTCAGACGCTCACATCCAGGGTAGTCAGGATGCTCTACCCTCGGAACACGGAGCACATCAGATACCAACTCTGGTATGACAACAATGCGCGCACTTCAAACGCGAGTATGAAAGAAAGGTACTGAAGAATCAAGTCCCTGCATGTTGGAGTAAAACTCTTGGATCAACATGGAAGGACATGTGACTGGGATATCACATAGTGACAACCAACCCCGACTGTGAATGACATCGGGTAGGTCAGTGTCGACGAAGTCCGCCAATATGACTCGTCGTTCCGAATGAACACCTTGTCGAGAAAAGTTCTATAAGAAGTCCTTTCGAGAATCCTCATCACGGAACCAAATAGAAGAGGGAGTAGGATCAGATGAAGATGATGCCTTAGAACGAAGAGGGTTCTGGGATGGAGCAGACTTATGTTTAGGTGCCATAGACACGACTAACATAAACAAAAAAGAGAGGGAGAGAGAGAGAGACAATCAGAAAAGTCCCAACACATTTCAAATATAGAAAGTATATTAAAAATAGAGTACGTATGCATGGGGAATGCATGAACATGTGACATGCGAAAGAAATTACATCATGGGCTCAGCCCAATCCAAGCCTACTAGCACACAATCAATTTGCACACATTTAAATGCATGATAATACTGTTATAATGCTATATGATGCAATGTATGAGATTTAAACTCATTTAAGCAAAAACCCATCCTAAAATTTCAACAAAAACTCATCAATTTTGAAAAATCCCAAAATTTTTCAAAAACCCCAAAACCTAGGTCTCAAAACATGAAATGCATGTAAATGAGAGAAAAGAGACATACTAAGTGAAGAGAAAACCTTGAAAATGCTTGAAAATCACTTGGGAAAGAGGTTTGGAGTGAGAGAGAGTGATTTGGGACGTGAGGAGACAAAGCTATCGAAAGAGAGATCAAGAGAAATGAAAATCCGGATCACACAGAACCTATATATAGAGGTTCAGTAAATCTTGACAGATAGAGGTGTCAAGACAAGTGTCGAGCAAAAAGGCGTCGACAGATGAAGCTGTCGAAAAGGTGTTAAGGTATAAAGCAACAGACACATGAAAAGAAGCTTGATCAATCCACCAACTGTCGAGAAGTTATCAAGAATCCAGGAATATTCTCGATCGATCCACCTAGCTGTCGAGAAGGTGTTAAGATTGCGATAAGAAATAGCATAAGAGCTCGACAGATAGCCAGGTGTCAAGGAGGTGTTGATATTGCTTAAAAAAAGTTTTTCAAGAAGGGAAAAACACAAATATGAATGCAATCAAGCATGCAACTCAACCAAGGATCCAATCAACACTTTAAGCTCTCAAAATCATCTCTCAACAACAATTTTAAGCAAAAAGATCCAAAAAATGCACACACACACTAAACAAGTCTAACCAATTTTATATTTCAAAAACAAGTTAAGATAGTTTAGTGAGCATACATTAACAAATGTAAACCTTGTGATGGCCAAATCACATTGTACCTGCACATGTATCAAGAGTAGCAAAGAATATTACATGTTGTGTGTGAAAAACATCGCAAGATTGCATAAATGTATACATGTTATGACGATTTAAGATATGAGAAAACCACTTTAACTCACACACAATCATAACTGTTTGATGGGGACTATCACCTTCGAGGTACATCATATAACTTCCACATCTCCTAGAATACACGTTTGCAATCATATTTAAAGCATTTTGATCTTTTTGCTTTTTATTTTTTTTTGCAAGCAAATCATGCATGGGCATATAATAGAGAGAAAAGAAATACTCAATTATGTTAAGAATTTGACATTCCAATTTTGCTATGCTGAAGCATACAAATGTCATTCATGATTTGCGGGCAACAATGGTGAGATGGTTATTTATGCCTTTCTCTTGGGATTTTCTAGTCCTCCCCGTAAAAAAAAGTGGTACGAGTGTTAAGTACAAGAGATCACTTAACCTTACTCATCACAAACACAAGTCACAAAACTCACTTGCTTAGTTATGCATAGAGATGCTCATTTAAACTACAAAAGATACAAAGTTTAGGAAACTTTGTTTCAATGGCCATCCAAGGTACACAAAACACACACTGTTTTTGTATTTTTCTGATTTTTTCAATTTATTTTTTTATTTTTTTATTTTTATTTGAAAAAAAAACCCAAAAAAAAAAAAAAAAAACAAAACAAAACTGAAAGCAAACAAAAATATGTTAAACAAAGCAAAGCATAAAAACTAGACTGACTCAAAATAAAAGCAAAACACACAAGTTATGCAAAAACAAAACACGAAGAGAGAGAAGAAAGTGATAGAATCACTTGAAGCCCTTTTCCTTCCACACCTTGGAAGAACCTTTCTTTTGATTAAACCCTTGAACAGGCGGTGAGGGGGAAGAATTGAAACCGTTCAAGTTCGAAAGGAACATGAGGGCTTTAAGAAGATCTCCAAGGGGAGTAAGAGAGGATTGAAGTTGATTCTGGCTTTCAGATGCTATCATGCCATTGCTCTGTTGAGTGGCTAACCACTTGTAGCAATTTGGTCGAGTATGACCGGCAACTTCACAATGATGATAAAGATACTGCTTCTTTTGTTTAGACTTTTGAGAGTTAGCCTTCTTAGCCCTAGGGTTTTTAGCTTCCTTCTTATCTTGCTTAAGGGGTGCTCCTAAGATAGATTTACCCTTATCTATGTTCTCACTAGCTAAATCAGTTTTGACATTATTGTTCTCAATTTCAACATTATTAGCAGGAGGAACAAAAACAGTAGAACTAGTAGAAGCAATACTAGGAGAAGAGAAATCATACCCTAAATCGGTTCGATCAGAAGCAAATTTCTGAAGACTGAGCATCTCATCAAGTTTTGCACTTGAAGTCCTCTCCAATTGAGCTTTGACAAGGGCGAGCATCTTCGCCACTTGCTACCACTTTTCTGGTGAAACCGCTTTTGCCGTCCCGCCCTTGTCTTCCAAAGAGCATATGTCTTTGTGTTTCTTCTTCTTCTTTGGCAAAGACTACAGTCACAGACAAGGGAGTCAATCTAGTACTGAAGGTTGTACCGGTTTGACCAGTGGAACGATATATTTCGGTATCGGTCAATACCCGTGTACTGTTTTGGGTTTACTATTATTTTTTATATTTATAAATATATAAAAAAAATATATATATATATATATATTTATATATATATATTTATATATATATATATTTATATATATATATATATATATATATATATATATGCATGTGTGTGTGTGTGTATTATAATAAATATAAAAGATTACCATAAAACATTACCTTAATTCAGAACAAATTATTCATGGTTTTAGACTTTAGCATCAATTAAAAGGAAGAAAAAAAAAAGACAATATAAAAAATAGAAAGTTTAATTATTCATTGCATACTAAGAAAACAAATAATACTAATAAGTTAATGCAAGTAAGTTACCATTCTGCTCTTACAAAAATTAAAAAATTACAAAACTAAAAAAAAAAAAAAACTTTTTTCTGTACTGGCCAGTACGCCTGATACTGGCCGATATTGCTCGAAATTGGTCGATATGGCTGATACATGGCCGGTATTTAAACCAGTACAAAACGTTGATGTTTCGATACCGGTGTACACACCGGTACGGTACATACTAGCCGATACCGGTGCGGTATCGACTACCTTGGTCCTCATAGACCCTCTATTCCTGTTCTGTGTAGTGTGCATTTATTTTCTTTTTAACTTAGTTGTGTCATGTTGTTAAGTATGCCGTGTACAGTGTGCCTAGTGCCTACATCTGGCCTGCTGAAACACCCACCCACGTGCTTTGATTGCACAATTCAACTTTAATTTAAAATTTGTACTATAACTACCATGACTTTGTTAGTATGTGTGTGTGTTATAATAAATATAAAAGTTTATTATAAAATATTATCTCAATTCAAAACAAATTATTCATGATTTTAGACTTTAGCAACAATTAAAAGGAAAACAAAAACACAATATAAAAAATAGAAAGCTTAATTGCTCATTGCATACTAAGAAAACAAATAATACTAATAATTTAATGCAAGTAAGTTACCATTTTTGCCCTTACAAAAAATTCAAAAATTACAAAACCAAAAAAAAAAAAAAAAAAAAAAAACTTTTCTATGTACTGGCTAGTATGCTCGGTATCCATCGGTATTGCCCGAAATTGGCCAGTATGGCCTATACATGACCAGTACGGCCGGTATTTAAATTGGTACGAAACGTTGACGTTTTGATACCATTATACGTACTGGTACGATACATACCGACCGATACCGATACAGTATCGACTACCTTGGTCCTCACAGACCCTCTATTCTTATTCTATGTAGTGTGCATTTATTTTCTTTTTAACTTAGTTGTGTCTTGTTGTTAAGTATGTTGTGTACAGTGTCCCTAGTGCCTACATTTGGCCTACTGAGCCACCCACCCACGTGCTTTGATTGCACAATTCAACTTTAATTTAAAATTTTGTACTATAACTATCATGACTCTGTTAGTATGTGTGTGTGTGGGTGTGTGTGTATTATAATAAATATAAGAATTTACCATAAAACATTACCTCAATTCAGAATAAATTATTCATGATTTTAGACTTTAGTATCAATTAAAAGGGGAAAAAAAAAAAAACACAATATAGAAAATAGAAAGCTTAATTGTTCATCGCATACTAAGAAAACAAATAATACTAATAAGTTAATGCAAATAAGTTACCATTTTGTCCTTACAAAAATTCAAAAATTACAAAACTAAAAAAAAAAAAAACTTTTTGTGTACTGGCCAGTACACCCGGTACCGATTGGTAAACATGGCAAAATAGGCAGGTCGGATCGAGTTTGGGTCGGGTCGGGTTGGATTGACCCGAATTTTTCACATGAATTATATATATTTAAAGAAAATAACATGTATTTGCCATTTAGAAAGTCATGCAACAAATTACTTGATGTAAAATGCATTACTTTGAATTCACCACTTATATCAAGAATGAACTCAGTTAAACTTATTAATATTTATTCAATAATTTTAAAATTATACAAATCCTAATATTTCTATCTAAAACAAAATATCACAAAGATAAGTAAAACAAATGTACAAGTTTTATTTCTACACAATATCAACATCCCAAAATATAAAACAAAATAACAAATGACTTATTGGATAACTCATTTGACAAAGAATAAAAACATATAAGAAATTTACAATCTTGAAAATTAATTTTATAATCGATTATCAATTGTGGTTGGCACTCTATTTCAATTTGTAATATACATTAAAGTTTGATTATTTACTTATCTATACATAGTCTCTTTTATAAATATCATATTATTGTTAAGCAACACACATTCTAGAAAATATCATAATTTATTTTGAAAGCCATTTATTTTGGACATAAATGTTAAAAAATAGGTCTAAGCATTCAAAATTTATGCTAATTCGATACTTTGGCTTCACTATTTTTACACTTATGAATGTTTCTCACACATGTCTACAATTCTAAATCTATGTTTTTAACTCTACTATAACAAGATTAGCTTAGCATGTACTTTGCTATTTGATATCTAAAAATCTTTACTCATTACAGAATGCTCAGCCATTTATCTTTCAATTAATTTGCATGCAGTTATGTAAATGTCTCAATTGTTTCCTTAAAACTCACAACAAACAATTAAACCAATATTGTCTTAATTTTATTATTTTTTTTACCAAAAAATAAAGTTTTAAAAAATGGTTCAGGTTCGGGTTGGGTTGTGGGTCAGGTTGACCTATAAAAAACATGGGTCGATTCATGGGTCAACCCGTTTTTGCTTCAGGTCAAAAAATCGGGTTCGGGTCAGGTATTTTTTGGGTTGAGTCAAGTCAGGTCAGAAAATTTTGACCCATTTTGCCATGTCTACTGGTCGGTATTGCCTGAAATTGGCCGGTATGGCCGGTATTTAAACCGGTACGAAATGTTGATGTTTCGATATTGGTATACATAATAGTACGGTACATATCGGCCGGTACCGGTATGGTATCGACTACCTTAGTCCTCACAGACCCTCTATTCTTGTTCTGTGTAGTGTGCATTTATTTTCTTTTTAACTTAGTTGTGTCTTGTTGTTAAGTATGCCGTGTACAGTGTGCCTAGTGCCTACATCTGGCCTGCTGAGCCACCCAACTACATGCTTTGATTGCAAAATTCAACTTTAATTTAAAATTTTGTACTATAACTACCATGACTTTGTTAGTATGTGTGTGTGTGGATGTGTGTATTATAATAAATATAAAAGTTTACCATAAAACATTACCTCAATTCAGAACAAATTATTCATGGTTTTCGACTTTAGCATCAACTAAAAGAAAAAGAAAAAAAACACAATATAAAATATAGAAAGCTTAATTGTTCATTGCATAATAAGAAAAAAAAAATACTAATAAGTTAATGCAAATAAGTTAGTATTCTACCCTTAAAAAATTCAAAAATTACAAAACTTAAAAAAAAAAAAAAAAAAAAAAAAAAAAAAAAAAAAAAACTTTTTTCTGTACTGGCCAGTATGCTTGGTACCAGTTGGTATGGCTGGTATTTAAACCGATATGAAATGTTGACGTTTCAATATTGGTATACGTACCAATATGGTACATACTGGCCGATATTGGTATGGTATCGACAACCTTGGTCCTCACAGAACCTTTATTCCTGTTCTATGTAGTGTGCATTTATTTTCTTTTTAACTTAGTTGTGTCTTGTTGTTAAGTATGCCATGTACAGTGTGCCTAGTGCCTACATCTGGCCTACTGAGCCACTTGCCCACGTGCTTTGATTGCACAATTCAACTTTAATTTAAAATTTGGTACTATAACTGCTATGACTCTTTTAATTATTGTTATTATTATTATTATTATTATTATGGGATAGTTATAGTAAACCCACCTGTGGTATGGCCTGCTTTCACTTTTCCTACCCGTAGTTTAAAACTTTACACTTTGCCCACCTGAGGTAACTTCCATTAGGGATCTGTTACCCACCTCTTCCTTTGCCGTTAGGAAAACATTTTTTTAGGGAAAAACAAACATAACAAAAATAAAAAAGCTTGGGTTTTGATTGCTTAAGAACTTCTATAAGAACAAAGTGGAGGAATTCAAAGTGGGTTTGAAGTTGGAATTGGGGGTGGGTTTGCTACTGTGGTTGGGTTTCATTTGAGCTGCCTCAAATGAAACTCCATGGTTGACCCTTCAAGCTCGTTTCCCTTAATCATCGATGCCACCTCAATCATCAGACCCTCACCAAGCCCTCACCAAACCTGAGCTCCCTCTCTCTAATCTCTGAAACCCTCTCATGCCGAGCCTCCCTCGGACTTCCAAGGTCACCTATCTCCAATGATCAACCACCATCACTCCACAATGGTTCCTTTGCTCTCTGCGTCTCGGCCTAACCCGAACCCAACACGCACCTTTCTAAACTTGAACCTGGATCATCAAATCTCTCTACCTCTCAAATCCAGAAACTACTCTCCGATCCCCGACCTAAGAGGGGCTTGTACAGCACGTGAACCACTAAAAGTGATTTTCATTGAGCCCTTTGATTTGTGTGCTATTCCTCAACTTTGCTCTTATAGAAGTTCTTAAGCAATCAAAACTCTAGCTTTTTTATTTTTGTTATGTTTGTTCTTCCCTAAAAATGTGTTTTTCTAACGACAAAAGGAGAGGTAGGTAACAGATCCCTAACAGAAGTTACCTCAAGTAGGCAAAATGTAAAGTTTTAAACCACATGTAGGCAAAGTGAAAACGGGCCATACCACAGGTGGGTTTACTGTAATTATCCTTATTATTATTATTATTCAATTTTTGTTGAAAATATCTAAGTGCACCTATTGTTTAGTTTTTGTCAAGGAGATGATGACATGTTATTTAGACACTAACATGTTAAATAATTTAGGGACTTATATGAAAAATACATTTAATTGGACTATTTTAGTCAATTTTCATATTTATATTAATTTAATACATTTATTTATATTTAAATAATTATTAAGTTAACTAGTCGCTAACCCGTGCGATGCACGGGAAAACTATTGAAAATAAGATTTTAAAAAGAGAATTTTATTAATTTTAGTTTATATCAAATATTTATTTATGGTAGTTTAAAATATTATTTTAAATCTTCATTTCATTTTATTTTAGTTGGAATAACTTATATAATTAATTGAAATGCTTATAAATAAGAGATGACATTAATAATATACTATATATAGTTAGTGATTATTCAAGATATCATTCAAATATGACAATTTTTTGGTTTTAAAAAAAGAAAAATATTAATGCATTTAAACACAAAATACTATATTGTCCAATAGATATTACAACTTTAAAACTAAAACATGAGTAGTAATTTTTAATGGATTGGTGTAATAGCACAACTTTTAATAGAAAAAAAAAATTTTGATTTAAAATTTTTTGAATATATTCCTAATAGAAGAACCAACTACCAAGTAGTCTAACATCATTAAGGATGTGGCCAATGCTCAAATTGGTAGGTCCAGCTGACTTGCCTTTGGTTTCGATTTGACCATAATAGCCAACTTCCACCGCAACTAATACAATCAACTGGATTGGTTAAAACAATTATCAAATACTGGGAGTATAAAAATACAATCAACTGGATTGGTTAAAACAATATATCACATACTGGGAATATAAAAATACAAAACTTGGTATTATGTATATGATACCGTTGAAAGATTTAAATATCATTGCAGGCTTCTTGAATTCCACCCATCACAAAAGCCACAGCTTACATCAAATTGGCCTTTGAAATTTTGATCTCCTTCATCCCTGGAACCTGGAAAATCAAATTTCTGGACTAATTGAAAATTTGTAAATATTTCCAACTATCTTCTAACAATGAAATTATTATATCTTTTCAAGAACAAAAAGGAAAACAAAGACCAAATGTTCTATGTAGCAAATTTGAAACCTATCACCAAGAAAAAGAATTAAACCTATTGGAAATTCATTAATTGGTACCAATGCAAGTAATTGGTACGCTAAAATATATTGATGAGTAGATAATGGTGACGATGAGAGAATAAAACTTTATAGGAAAAAAATAATATGAATAAATTACTTGTGTATGCTTTGAAGTTACTACCATATCTATCAAAATTTTGAGGAGAAAAATAGAATGAAATATATTAATAAAAATAATATATAAATTTTATTATTGATGCAACGATTTCTCTGATGTTAAAGTGAAAAAATAATATTCACTCTCACAACAACTCAAAACATTTACTTAATATATTATATCATCCATACCATCTAGCCACCACTTCCATTCCGGGTGATCATCTCTAACCACCCTCTAAAATTTGGTGGTTGCCTATGTTTCCTGCCCAACAAAAAATTCTACTCCCCACCTTTAAACAAAACTTCACAACTTCGCAAATAATTCTTGTCACATTTAGAGATCTCAAACCAATAATTTTCATTGTAGAAACCAAAATACACACTCAGTAGTTCCACCACTATAAATTATACAACAAATTGAGCTATAGCAAATATTGGTAACACAAAATCTCATAAAGGATTTAAAAGTATATTCCAAGAGGAAAAAAACAACAAATTTTTAATACAAATAGTTAGAGTCTACCTTTTAATTTGGAGTATGTACATGTTTTCTTAAAGAATATAATCGTGTGAAACTTGAAAGCAAGTTCAAAGAATAGGTGCAACACTTAAAAGCCAGTCATTCATTTAAGTTGGAGAAAAAAAAATCCATCCTAGTTCAATTGAAAAAGCATAAAAAAAAATGACAGTCATGTTTTTACATCACACAAAAAATGACATTGAGAAATAAGGCCAACAAATACATCTCACCCTGATTAAATCAACAACACATCATCACATTCCCTACTTATCTTCCTTCTTACCACTCTCCATGTATTATGACTTCTAGAACAACAACAAAAAATCACTTACAAATTTTATCAAACGGCTTGTGTACATGTAAGAAAAAAAAAACTTAATGAAAAGAGAGAATTTTAAAAAGAAAAGAGAGTACCATGTTGCAGCAACACCAGCATCTAAGCATTCTATCAAACACATGTTCAACAATCTCAAACAACTATACTAACCAACCCCAACCTTCAAAAAAAATTCCCACGAAATCCAAAATAGTGGCAGCCCCAACATAACATTCCATAGGCTATCATATAATAAGATCCAGATATTATAATAATTTATAAAAAGGGAAAACCAATGTAAATGAAGACGACAGTAACACTATATATCAAACCAAAACAAACCCAAAATTGAAATCAAATAGAAGAATCCCAGGAAACAAAAATCCAATAAAAATTGCATAACCAAAAAAAGGGAAAAAGAAAATCCAAACCAATGTAAAATGAAGATGAGAAAAACACTATATATCAACTAAAACAAACCCAGAATTAAAACCAAATAGAAGAATCCCAAGAAACCAAAAATCCAATAAAAATTGCATACAAAAAAAACGGAAAAAGAAAATCTAATTACAAAAATTTTGTGATTCTTCTTTGCCATAGATTTGACAACAAAGTAAGAAGAAGAAAACGTGGAAATCTGCAAAGAAAAAAAAAAAAAAAACTTAAATCCAGAGCAACCCGCAACCCACAACCACAAACCAACAAAAATTCCATGAAAACAAAAACAAAAAAACTTAAATCCAGAGCAACCCACAACCACAAACTAACAAAATTCCATGAACAATTGAAGTGGATAGAAAGAGAGCAATATATAGAAATTAAGGAGAGTAAAAAACATGTTTTAATTACCTCAAAATAAAACATGATGGGCTAGATTGAGCGATGATGGAGAGGCAAAGAGAAATCGATGTAGTGGCGGTGATCCATGGCGGCAGCGGCGGCGGGAGGATTGAGTTTTGGCGTATATTAGAAAACAGAGAGGTTTTGGGGTTTAGACGTGAAGGCTGAAGAGGGAGTTGTAACTTGGATTAGGGTTATAATTTGATAATATATATATATATATATATATATATATATATTTAAGAAGAATTTAAAAAAAAAAAAAAATCGTTAAGAAGAATTAAAAAAAAGAAAAGAAAAGAAGAAGAGGTGACGTGAAAGGATTAGGGTTATAATTTGATAATCTATATAAATATAAATATATATATATATATATATAAATATATAACGTTAAGAAGAATTTAAAAAAGAAAAAGAAAAAAAGAAGAAGAGGTGACGTGAAAGGATTAGGGTTATAATTGATAATCTATATATATATATATATATATATAGATTATTTAAGAAGAATTAAAAAAAAAAAAAAAAAAAAAAAGAGGTGACGTGGAAAATTGTGGAGCTAGCAGAGGCTTCGGTTTTATATATATATATAGATTATGATGTCATCATGGTTCAAATTCAGTTTGACCTTGAGCCGACCTTTAGAACCTTGAACATCTCCCCTTAACGGTTCATTAAACAGTTCAAGTCTGAAAACAATGTATTTTTGTAATAGTCAATTTGGTCACTGTTATTTTCAATTTGCAGTCAATTTTCGTTAGTAAGTTGACGATATTGGTAGGAGTCATATTGACTGCAAGTTGAAAATAACATATACCAAATTGATTATTACCAAAATGTAGGAACCACATAATAGTAGAGATTAAATTCTATAAGGAAAGTCATAACACAAAAGTTCTCGGCTTTGAAAGTTGGCTCTCCCAACTTCCTTCACTATAGTATTAGGTTTCCTCCGATTGGAATTTGTTCTCCTAGTAGTAAATTATTGGCTCCAAAGTTTGGGTTTTCTTTGTAAGGTCTACATATTTCTTGTGATTGTAGTATTAGGTTCTCTTTTGTGGAATTTCGTTCTCCTTATGGAAAATTAAGTGTTTCAGGGCTTGGGTTTTCTTTGCAGGGTTTAGGAAGTACTTGAGATTGTGGTATTAGAACCCTCTATGGATTTTTTTTTATTTGATCCCTCTGTGGAATTCCATTTTCCTTGAAGTAAATAAATTGCTTCAAGATTTGGGTTTTATTTGTGGGGTTTCGAAAACGCTAGTGTTGATAGTATTAGGTTCCCTTCTATGTACTTTAATTCTTATTTTCCTTATAGCAAATTCAGTGCTTTAACGCTTGGGTTTTCATTGTGGTGTTTGGGAAGCATTTGTTATGTAGGTAATGGATGATCTTGCAAGTGGAAAATGCTTTCCGTTTGTCATAGAGAGGGTAAGAGCATGGTCCTATCTACAAATATGTTAGGTTCTAAGGAATTAGGAACTAATGTATTAGAACTTCAATTTGTAATGTTGGCAAACCATGATCAAAACATTTTAGTCTTGTTTAGACTTGCTCAAAGTATATAGTTTTTATGTAAAGTTGGAATCGAGTTGCTGCAAAATTTACTGTGTAAATTTGCCTGGCTCGATCGATCGAGAATTAGACTCGATTAATCGAAAGTCGTGCAGATTGTTTTTCTGCAGAATTTCCAACTCAGCTCAAGCCCATTCGACATGTAGGGTTTTATGTTTTGTCTTAAGTATAAAAGGGAAAACCCTAGCCACATTTTGAAGTTACTCTTTATGCTGTGTGTGTGAATCTTCTATGAGATCTAGAGGTGTTTGCCTTCACACATACTTAGGATTTCCAAGATTCAAGATTATATCAAGAACTTGGTGATCAATTCAGTTGCAGATTTAAGAGCTTAAAGATACACAAGTGGGAGTGCTTGTACTTGTTAGGAATCCAAGAAAGAAGTAATTTGTGGACTCGGAGCTATTATGCGGTCGTGGTAGTAAATTTCCTACTCGAGGTAGCAATAGGATGTTAGTGGTCTAAGTCGCTATTGTGTAAACTTCAATTCTTTCATAGTGGATTCAGTTTTACCTTGAGAATAGTTAGGTTAAATCCTCCCCAGATTTTTTACTGGTTTGGTTTTCCTGAGTTATCATATTGTTGTGTTCTTTATTTTTTACACTGGTCAATGATATGATTTATATGTGTTAACCTAGATCTGTATAATTTACCTAAGTTAATCACTTGGCTAAATAACTAGGTTAATTTGATTGTATTTTAAGGGGTCTAAAAAAGAAACAAGTGGTATCAGAGCGAGTTGTTCCCTTGTTATAGATCTTTTGATCTCTGAGCTGATCCTTGACAACTGTTGTCATGGAACACAGACACTCTCTTGTTATTCCACCTCACTTTAATGGGAATAACTTTGCTTATTGGAAAGTAAGGATGAAAGCATTCCTAAAATATATTGATGAGAAAGTCTGGAACTCCATTGAGTATGGATTGGAGAAGCCCATTACTCCTGTTAGTGAGTGGCAAACTTCTCAGAAAGAAGCAGCCAGTTTTAATAGCAAAGTTATAAATGCTATTTTTAATGTTGTTTCTATGGAGGAATTTAAGAGAATCTCTAATGTTGAGATTGCTCATACTACTTGGAATATCCTCTAGGCTATGCATGAAGGCACAAAGGCAGTTAAAATTAATAAGTTGCAGCAATTAACTACTAGATTTAAAAGTATTAGGATGTCTAATAATGAATCTTTTGATGAATTCTATGCTAAGCTTGATGATATTGTTAATTCTGCTTATAATCTGGGTGAAATCTATGATCAACCTAAAATTGTTAGGAAGATTCTTAGATCTTTGACTAAGGATTTTAGACCCAAAGTGATTGTCATCACCAAAAGCAAGGATATGAACTCCATCCCTGTTGATGAACTTGTAGGATCTCTTCAGTTCTATAAGTTGGACCTACCTAAGATTAGAAAATCCAAATCAATGGCTCTTAAGTCTGTTGATGATGTTGAAATGAATGGATTTGATGATGAGCTCTTTGCTACAGAGATTGCTTACCTTGCCAAGAACTTTATAAATTTTCTTAGGAACAATAACAGAAGGGCAAGAGGTAAGAACACTGCTGAACCTAGAAATTTTAGGAGGAATGATCCCACTAAGGTTAATAACACTGAAAAACCTAAAGAGAAAGTAGGTCAACCTTCTAATAATTCTATGGGACAACAATGTTTTGGGTGTCAAGGATATGGTTATATGAAATCTAAATGTCCTACATTCTTGAGGTCTAAGGGTAAGGCTATGGCTATAACCCTTAGTGATGATGAAGTTTCTGACAATGAGTCTGGTAATGATGAGGATGAAAACTTTATTACTTTCACAGCTACTGCTGTAGTTGATGAAAGTGTTGCTATTGAAAAGAACCCTTTTAATGGGGAATTCTCTGAGGATGCAGATTTATAAGAAACCTACAATAAACTTTGCAAAGTTGCCGCAATGAATGCTATGAGTGCTGATTTAGGCTTAAAGAAAATCGCATCTCTTGAACTTGAAAAAAAAAATTTGTTGTGAAACTGTTTGATGCTAATGAATTATTGAATAATGTGAAGACTGAGAACATGCTTTTACTTGATAAAGTTAAGAATTTGAAACTTGAATTGTCTGTTTCTAGAGAACAAACTAATAGGTCTACAAGCACCAAACTTGATCACATGCTGAGTGTTCAAAAGTCTCTCTTTAGCAAAACTAGTTTAGGTTTTGTAGAAAGCATCTCTGTGCCTAAACCCCATTTCACAAACTTTGTTCCTTCTTCTAAACCCCCTTTGAGTGAGGTTGTCAAACCCTCTGTGAGTGAGACTGCTAAATTTGTAGAAGTTACACCTTTCAGGAGTCTAAACCTAAGGCTCATAACCCTCTGAAGGGCAAGTTGCATGATAAGCTTACATGGGTTTGTCATTTTTGTGGAAAGTCTGGGCACATTCGTCCAAACTATTTCAAGTTGCAAGCTGCTAAGCGAGCAAACAAGTCAAAAGTGTCGTGCCTCAAGTACAAGATCCTATGGTACTTATTGGTGAGTCGGTAAATGCTTTAAACCTTTATTCCAATCCTGGAGTTGCTCAAAATTCTAATTTAAAGAATAACTCCAATGCTCATGTTGCATCTAAAAAGTTTTGGATGCAAAAGGCTCAATTAAATTGAGTCTTTCTGACATAGTTCTTGTGCTTCATCGCTCTTCTCTTTGTGACCATTCTTCTTTGTTGCTTTTGTTTTTTTTTTTTCTAAGATTTGCATTGCATAACATTCATGCATTTCATTCTAGGATTGTTTTTGTTATTTTTTTTTAAAAAAAAAAAAAAAATAAAGGGAAAAAGGAAGCAAAATGTGTTTTGCATTATTTTTCTTGGATTTAAAATCAAGGTTGGCCAATTTATTTTTACAAAACATGTTTTATGTACTTTGTCTAGCTTGGATGAGCATTTTTTTTTTTTTTTTTTTTTTTCACTTTACTAGTTGAAAGCCTTGTAGTGCATGTTGTATGAGAAAGATGTTTATAGTTTTTGATCACATTGTCTTGATCTTGAAGTCACATGCCTTTGACTATCAAACTTGAACTTTTTGAGAAATGCATAAATAACCATCTCACCACTGTTTACTAGCCAATCATGAACACTTTAGTGTATATCGTAAGATTTTGTACTCGAGAAAGTATAGCACATGCACAGAAAGATCATAAGGTGCAATCTCGGTTTAAATGCTAAAATTGGTGTGTACATTATTGGGCTTTAATAACTTCACAATCAAATAAAATTGGTGTGTACATTATCCTGATTATTTTAATAAGTTTCTAATAAAATAAAATTGGTGTGTATATTATGAGGAAAATCAAGAAACTTACATGATTGCAAGCTTGTTTTCTAGGAGATGTGGGAGTTATGTGATGTAACTCTTTAAGTGATAGTCTCTTTCAAATTCTATGTGATGAATTTTGTAGACATTGTGCTTGATTTCTATTTATATATCACCTCACATGTATCTCAAGCTTTTGCTAGTTGCACACACTACACATGTTACTGTTTGCTAAACTTTGTACATGTTATTGTTTGTGATTTTGGTTTGGCCAACCAAGTTTGAAATTCCTTATGTTTTATGCAAAACATGTTTGATGCTTGAGAATATAAGGTGAATTGATTGAAAATATTAATTTTGGGAAAACTGGGTTCAAAACAAGTGTTTTTGAAAAGCATTTCATCTCATACTCATGTATTTTATTTATAAGATTCAATGCTTTGAGGAGTTTCTGCATAAATTTGCTTTGATTTTCAAAAATTTTTTTTTCCAGAATTTCGATTGATCAAACCTGTTTCCCGACTGATCGAAAATGCGATTAAAATTTTGGTTAGCTTCTGTCTGTTTCGATTGGTGCTCGATTGATGTTGGATCAATTGAAGCATTTTCGATCGGTCGAACCTATTTTTCGATCAATCAAAAGTCGTATAGAGAGTTTTTTAAAAACCTTTGTTTTTCACGTGTTCAAACACTTTTCAAAAGTTTCAAACATTTTTCTCTCTCTATTCGATCGGTCAAGACATCCAATCAAGATTTTATCGTTTTCCCTCCAATTCTTTTGCAAGGTTTTTCTCTCCCAAGGCCGGTAAGACCATATTACCCTTCCTTTTTCTTTTATTTTCAGTTTTCATGCATTTTTGTCATGCATTTGGGGATATTTTCGAACCTAAGTGAATTTGGGATTTTTGATGATTTAAGCCTTTTCTTTGGAAATTGATCAATGGGTTTTTGTTGTGGGACACTATTAAAGTGATCTTTATGATTTAATTTGATCAATTTGATGATTTGTGAGAAACTAGAAATTCTAGGGCTTGAAAATAGCCGAATTGGGGATTTTGTTCAATTAGGTTTAATTTGACAAAATTGGCTTGTAGGATTGATTCATATGATCATTATATTGTGTTATCTATCTTGTTTAATGATCAATTGGTCAATTTCTTGAAAATTATATATTTTTGGGGTTTTTGGTATAAACTTTATGCTCAAGCCAATTTTGTGAATTTAAAGTTAAATTGAACTTATTCTCATTGCATTAGAGCATGCATCATTTAATTGTACTGTTCATGCATCATATAGAATTGTTATTTCTATTTTTTTTGTGCTAACTTGCAGTTTGCCCTTGGTTTTCTTTTTTTTCTTTCTCTGTCTCTTCTATCTATCCTTTTTGATCCTTAGAATCATGCCTAGGAAGACTAGAGCTAATAGGAACACTTCCTCATCCTCTTCTCCTTCCTTTAAGAGTGGTAGATTTCTGAGTAAGAAACATCAGGAGACCTATGAGAAGTTAAACCTTGTGAGGAACATTTGGGTTAAGAGAAAGGTTCTTTTAGATGAGCTTGATCCTGAAATTAGGCGTAATTTTAAGCGTAAGGGCTGGTTACCATTGATGGATATTTCTCATCCACCTCCAGCTATCCTGATTAGAGAGTTCTACTTGAACTTCTCTATCCACACCTATGATTCCAACACTCAAGTTAAGAGTTGGATACGGGGTGTAGAGTACACCATTACTACTTCAGTAGTGGCTGATGCTCTTGGGGTGCTTGTGGTCTAGCATCTTGTTTACCCTTATGATGAGTCTCCTTCTCTAGACGACATCATGTCTTACATCACTGGGTCTTCTATCCAATGGGGTTCTGATCCTCGGATCACTTCTGCTGAGCTCACTGAGATTCACTATCTTTTCTTTAGGATTGCTTGTTATTCTTTGTGGCCTATCTCTCACTTGCACGTCATTCCTTGTGGCTTGTCTCTCACTTGCACACCATTCCTTTGGAGCGTTGTGCGTTTCTGTATGCCCTTGTTATCGATGCTCCTATTAGTTTTCCTCATCTTTTTCTTTGTTCTTTGAACGAGGTTTATAGGAGTAGTTCTACTGCTCATGCTATGTTCTTCCCTGTTTTCATTCATCAGATTCTTTTACATCTAGGTTTAGAGGACTTTCCTGCGTCTAAGCCTGCCCATATAGTTGCTCTCATAGGTGTCGCATTTCTTAGGCAGAAGGCTGCTTAGATGAGAGCAAGCTCTAAATGCCCTAGGGTAGAGACTTCTGGTGTCGCACCTCCTCCTCCTCCCTCTTCTACAGGTGATGCTACGGCTGAGGAGTCTGCTGATCCTACTACTGCTACTATTGCTATTCCTCCACCTTCTACCTTGGATGATTCAGATATTCGGCATATGTTGGAGACTGTCATGACCATTCAGGTGGCTCATGGTCAGCTTTTGGTGGACATGCTTGATGAGCTTCGTGCTTTGCGAGTGGATCTGGAGCATCTTAGACGATCGCCTCTGCCACCTCCTTTTACTGATGGACTCTGATTTCCCTTTGGCATTCTGTCACAAAAAGAGGGAGTACATATGTAGAGGAGATTTTGTTTTTAGGGAGAGATTTTTTGTATTTGTGGAGCTTGTGGAGCTATTAGATTTTATCTAGGTGCTTCATTGTGTATTTACATTTTTTTGGCTCATGATGTATTTTTTTTTTTTTTTTTTTGGATTAGGTTGTCCATGATAGAGGGAGATACATTGATGTGTATATGTTTCTTGTTTCACATTGCTTATTGATTTATATTTATAAGGTTATTCATGATATATGTCTTTATTTTGTGTTATGTGAAATCAAGAAGTTACTTTATTTTACTTGTATTTTCCACACATGCGTTTATGCGTTTGTTGAGTATCTCAGGAAATATACATGTTGACTCAGTTGTGCTGCTATCTACACTTGCAACTAATAGATGGTAGTTAGGTTGAATTTGTTGTGTTGGGCAATAGTTTTGTAATGGGCTGTTTTTATGTAACTTTGAGCATTTTGTTTAGTTTGTGTTTTGTCACAGATTGCTAAAGGGGAAGTTTGTTAGGTTCTAAGGAATTAGGAACTAATGTATTAGAACTTCAATTTTTAATGTTGGCAAACCATAATCAAAACATTTTAGTCTTGTTAGACTTGCTCAAAGTATATGGTTATGTAAAGTTGGAATCGAGTTGCTACAAAATTTACTGTGTAAATTTGCCTGGCTCGATCGATCGAGAATTAGACTTGATCGATCGAAAGTCATGTAGATTGTTTTTATGCAGAATTTCCAACTCAGCCCAAACCCGTTTGACATGTAGGGTTTTATGTTTTGTCTTAAGTATAAAAGGGAAAAACCTAGCCATGTTTTGAAGTTGCTCTTTATGTTGTGTGTGTGAATATTCTGTGAGATCTAGAGGTGTTTGCCTTCACACATACTTAGGGTTTCCAAGATTCAAGATTATGTCAAGAACTTAGTGATCAATTCAGTTGCAGATTCAAGAGCTTAAAAATACACAAGCGATAGTGCTTGTACTTGCTAGGAATCCAAGAAAGAAGTAGTCCGTGGACTCGGAGCTATCATGGAGTCGTGGTAGTAAGTTTCCTACTCGAGGTAGCAATAGGATGTTAGTGGTCTAAGTCGCTATTGTGTAAACTTCAATTCTTTCATAGTGGATTCAGTTTTACCTTAAGGATAGCTAGGTTAAATCCTCCCCAGGTTTTTTACCGATTTGGTTTTCTGTGTTATCATATCGTTGTATTCTTAATTTTCCGCACTTGTCAATGATATGATTTATATGTGTTAACTTAGATCTGCATAATTTACCTAATTTAATCACTTGGCTAAATAACTAGGTTAATTTGATTGTGTTTTAAGGGGTCTAAAAAAAAAAAAAAAAAATAAACAGTACCAAGAGTAAATTTTAGCAGCAAAATTTCTAACTAAGAAGAGTGTTAACATTGATGCAGTGGCAAAAACTTTTAGGCCTTTATGGCGTACCACTCAAAAATTTAATGTTAGAGATGCTGGTGAAAATTATCTCATGTTTGCTTTTGAAGTTGAGTAGGATGTTGATAAGGTTTTGAGGGGAGAACCATGGTATTTTGATAGACATCTTGTTCTACTTTAACGTTATGATGGAAAAACTGCTATGAAGGATTTGGACTTCACTACCTCCCTTTTTTGGGTACAAATTCACAATTTGCCATTTTGCTTTTTATCTCCTGATGTTGCTATTTCTATTGGTGAAACATTAGGAGATGTTCAGCGAATGGATGAGCAATCTGAAATGATTAGAGGAAATTTTTTAAGGATTAGGGTGGCTGTTGATATCTCTCAGCCTTTATGTAGAGGAAGGAAAATTTCTCTTGAGGATGGTTCGGAGGAGTGGATTTCATTAAGTATGAACACGTCCCAAATTTATGCTATTGGTGTGGGAGGGTTACTCATGATGATAAGGATTGTGTTCTTTGGCTATGGAGTAAAGGCACTTTGAAATTGGAGGACCGGCAATTTGGACCTTGGATTAGAGCAACCCAATTTAATCCTTCACGTAAGTCTATGGTGGAAGTGGCTGGTTTTGGCGATGATTACTTCCAAAGAACACAACGTTATCCTAGAGTTAATAGTGGTAAAAATTCTATGGCTAGGCTGACTGTGGTTGAGAATGTGATGAAGAGTGGCCGTGATACTTCTAAGTTGGGATTGCCTGGAAGTTCCTTGGTGACAATTGCTAGTAATGTTGCGGTTAGATGTGCCAATTGTGGAAGTTACTGAAATTTCAAATAGGAGTATGTCAGTTATTGAATTTGAGGAGACATTAAAGGAAATTGATAGGAGCCTTTCCGTGGCTAGTGGGACTTTGTTACTTGATGGCAAAGATCTAAGGGATACGGTTTTTGAAAATAGTGAAAAAGCAAATCTTTTGGTGGCTCATGATTTAGTGCAGAATAAGCCTCTATCTGTGATAGAGTTTAACTCCAACAAGGATGTGCAAAGGCTTGATAAGTATACCTATTCCTAAAAATAAGGAAGTTCTTCATTTATCCACCCCATAATTGGAAAAGGGCAATACGATTAGGAAAAGAAAACGTAGTTGGACAAGAATTTTTACAAAGTTTACACGAGTTGGGGCTGGAGAAAAACTGGAAGACTTGGGGTTAAAAAGAAAAACTTCTGGACATGTTCAAGCTGTAGACCATGAAAAGAAAGTGAAGTTTGAGGAGGAGACTTGGAAGCTGAGTGTTCTCTTGGCTACTAACTTTGAATTGGCGAAGGTTGCTAGGCAACCCCACCGGGAACAATGAGTCTATTAAGTTGGAACTGTCGAGGGCTTGGGAACCCTTGCACAATTAATGCCTTGAAGAAGGTGATTAGGGTAGAAGATCCTAACATTGTTTTCTTAATGGAAACAAAATCTGATAGAGATTGGATGGTGAAAATTCGTTATAGTTGTGGATATAAATAGGGTTTGATTATTCCTAGCAAAGGAAGTAGTGGAGGTTTGGCTTTATTTTGGAATATTGATGCTGAAATCAATAGTGGTGATGGATTTAGGTTGTGGCACTTTACTAGTTTTTATGGGAATCTAGACTCTTCTAGTAGAGATGAATCTTGGTCTCGCTTAAAATATCTTAGTGGAATCTCTCAATTGCCCTGGTTGGTTAATGAAATGACTGGACTATCAGAGAAGGAGGGAGGGGTTACTAGACCAACTCAACAAATGCAGTGGTTTGTAGATACTTTGAATTGGTGTGGTCTTTGTGATCTGGGATTTTCAGGTCCTAAATTTACGTGGCTATATCAACAAGCTGATGGAACTAAAATTAGAGAGAGGTTGGATAGGGCAGTTGTAACATGTGATTGGTGTATCAAATTTCCACAGGCAAAACTTTTTCATAGAACTTCATCTGTTTCAGACCATAATCCGTTACTTCTACAATTGTTTAGTAGAACTCAAAGGAAAAAACATGGGAAAATTTTTCTTTTTGAAGCTATGTGGTTAAAAGAAGCCAGCTATGAAGAGGTTGTGTCTTCCACTTGGGAAGAGGGGTTAATTTTGAATGCTGATTTTCTGCTTATTCAATGTTTGGAAAACTGCCGTCCAAAACTTGATGTCTGGAATAAAGATGTATAATGCCATGTAGGAAAAAATATTGCTAGGCTACATAAACATTTAGAATGGTTGGAACTACAGGCAGCATGTCCAGAAAACATCAATGACATAAGGGAAACTCAAGTTGACTTAAATTGCTGGCTTGATAAGGAGGATATGATGTGGAAGCAAACGTCTAGATTGAACTGGTTTGGAGGTGGGGATAGGAATACAAGATATTTTCACTCCAAAGCTTCGAATAGATTCCAAGAAAACTATATTGAAGGCTTGGTTGATAATAATGGGTGTTGGCAGGTTGAAGAAAAGGAGATTGACAGGATAGTAATTGATTATTATTCTGACTTATTCAAGTCTTCATGTCCCACAAAATTTACAAAATTGCTAGATGCAGTTGGGCCAAAGGTATCTCCTGCTATGAACTCTATGCTATCTTGTGATTTTCAAGAGGTGGAAGTTTACAAAGCCCTCAAACAGATGTATCCACTCAAATCTCCGAGTCTTGATGGTATGCCTCCTTTATTCTTTTAGCATTTTTGGCCTACTATTGGGAATGTTGTTACTAAAACAGTGCTGGATTTTCTTAATCTTGGTATCATTCCTCCTAAGTTTAATGAAACCCAAATTGTTTTAGTTCCAAAGATTAAGGACCCTAAGGAAATTACTGAATTTCGGCCTATTAGTTTGTGTAATGTGGTGTATAATCTAGCCTCAAAAACCCTTGCCAATAGACTTAAGAAAGTGCTACCAAAAATTAGTAGTGACTCACAGAGTGCCTTTCTGCATGGAAGGTTAATAACGGATAATGTTTTGGTGGCTTTCGAGACTATGCATCATATTAATCAGAAGAGGGGGCAAAATTGGAGAAATGGCTTTGAAGTTAGATATGAGTAAAGCATATGATAGGGTGGAATGAGTATGTTTGGAAAAGATTATGGAGAAACTGAGTTTCAGCTCTTGGTGGAGAGAATTAATGATGTAGTGTATTTCTTCTGTCACTTATATTGTTAGGATTAATGGATCTCCCCGAGGTAATATTATCTCTTCTATGGGTCTTCGCCAAGGAGACCCTTTATCTCCATATTTATTTTTAATTTGTGCTGAGGGCTTATCTGCTTTAATTAAAAAATCTGTTTAGTGTGGTGTTATGGAGGGTATGACTGTTTGTCGTGGTGCTCCTATTATTTCTCATTTATTCTTTATAGATGATAGTCTTATCTTTTGTAAGGCTAGTATGAATGATTGTAATTCTCTTTAACGTATCCTTAAGATGTATGAGGATGCTTCTGCTCAATAGTTGAATAGGGCAAAAAATTCATTATTCTTTAATTGCAACACTGATAAAGACATATAGGAGGAAATCAAAACAAGATTTGGAGCTCAAATAATTAGACAGCATGAAGAATATCTTGGGCTTCCATCGTTGGTGGGTAGAAATAAGAGAAATACTTTCAATGTAGTGAAGGAAAAATTGGCAAAAAGGTTAGTTGGATGGAAAGAAAAATTATTGTCTAAGGCTGGCAAGGAGATTTTGATTAAGGCTGTTGCACAAGCAATTCCAACATATACTATGAGCAATTTTAAAATTCCTGATTCCCTTTGCAATGATCTGACAAGCACGATCCGTAATTTTTGGTGGGGACAAAAAAAGGATGATAAGAAAATGGCTTGGTTGAGTTGGGAAAAATTGTGTGTGCCTAAATCTTGTAGAGGGATGGGGTTTAAATTGTTGAAGCCTTTTAATTTAGCTTTATTAGCTAAACAAGGTTGGAGGTTGTAGTTGGCTCAAAATTCTTTGGATTACAGAGTGTTTAAGGCGAGATATTTTAAAGACTGATTTCATTCATGCTTTTTTGGGGAATAATCCATCATATATTTGGAGAAGCATTTTATCAGCTCAAGGGATTGTTAGGAAAGGGGTAAGATGGCGTGTGGGGAATGAGAGGTGTATTAGGATATGGGAGGAATAGTGGCTCCCAAACTCTTCGTCATATAGGGTGATTTCTCCTAGGAGTCTAAATCCCCACATCTCTATGGTTGATGACCTTATTGATCTGGAAAATAAGAGTTGGAATCTGAATTTGATTAACAATTCTTTCCTTCCTTTTGAAGCTGAGATTATTGGGGGAATTCCATTGAGTAACTAGCTTCCTAAAGATAAACAGATTTGGGGTGCAACATCTAATGGATTGTTCACCAGTAAGAGGTGCATATCAGATTGCTATGGATATTAATAGAAAAGAACCAGATGGTTCCACCTCTAATGGGAGTGGTATGCGATTACTTTGGAGGAAATTATGGAAGATCAATGTCTCTCATAAGATAAGACACTTTGCTTGGAGAGCTGCAAAGGATATTCTCCCAACAAAAGCAAACTTAGTTCACCGACATGTTCTTCTAGATGATACTTGTGAAGAATGTGGTTTAATGGTTGAATCTATGGTTCATTTTTTTTGGGAATGTCCTAAGGCTCATCACACTTGGATGTTATCAAAGCTGTTTCAAACTTTTGGCCTTTTGCACTTTCGAAACTTTATGGATTTTCTTTGGTATTTATTAATGGACGCTAACTGGTCTGAAGAGGATTTGGCATTGGCTGTTGCTATTGTTTGGGCTATGTGGACTAACAAAAATGATGTGCGAAATGGGGGATTAAGGAAAAGTGGAGATCAGTTGTTATTCTGATATAAACAATACATAGATGACTACTGAGCTGTGCTGGAAGCTCTGGTAAAGATGCAGCAGTAGTTGGAGTCAAAATGGTTACCTCCGGATGAGCCTTCTTATAAGATTAATGTGGATGGGGCTGTTTTTGCTAGTAAAAAAGAAGCTGGTGTGGGAGTGGTAATAAGAGATCATGAGGGTAATTTTATTGCTGGGATTTGCAAAAAGTTTCAAGTTCCGTTGGGGGCTGTTGAGGTTGAACCAACGGCTCTTGAAGCTGGAATGTTTTTTGCAGTTGATATGGGTATTCAGGACTTTATCTTGGAAGGAGACTCTCTCAATCTGATTCGGGCTTTGCAAGATAACTCTCCTGCTCCTGCTTCTGTTACTAATCTGATTTATGAAGTTCAAGCTATGTCCTACAAGTTCTGAGTTAGATTTTCTCATGTTTGTAGGAAGGGCAATCTGCTCATCTTTTATCTAAACATGCTATGAGTATTGATGATTATTCAGTTCGGATTGAAGAGAGTCCTTATTTCTTAGAACAAGCTCTTCTCCATGATGTATTTGTTACTAATATTTCCTAATAAAGTTCTTGTGTTTTATCCCAAAAAAAAAAAATTCTACAAGGATAGGGTGTAAAACTCAAGTTTTGCAGCCTCCAATCCAAACATGCCATATCATCTTATCACATATTTAAGAATAAACACAACTACACTCAATTCAATTATAATACCTATATATAAATCCAACAAAACTGAGAGTTTATTGAGATATTATTAAGTGTGGTAGGATGTATTAAATTTCAAGTAAAAAGCTGATGTGACAATTTCTTATTGAATAATGTTAAACATGAGTTTTATACTCATCCTTACCAAATTTAGATTCTTAATACTAATATCAAAATGTAGGGATCAAAATAGTACTTTCACTTAATTTCTAATATTGCTGTTGATGCACTCTCATCTTCATAATAGATAAATTGTGTATCTATCATTATCAGTTTTAAGAAAAACTTTTTTGTGCATTGTGCATGTTATAGATTAGTTAAATAATACTAAAATAGTAAGTATAATGGGTAGCAAAATCATAATCTAACATTGTTGTTGGGTCACCCTATAAATTATTCGGGATTTTTGTTTTTAATACAAGGAAAAGTTAAAAGAGGCTCTAAGTGAATTAATTTAGAAAATATTTTTAAAAATAATTGACAAGAAAAAAAATTAATTAATTTTTTTTTTTACAGTTTTTTATATTTTTTATTAAAGTGGTTGTTGACGAAAATTGTTAACCAATGTTTAACAATAATTGTTAGATTATGTTTAACAAACATTGTCAACTTATGTTTAACAAACATTGTCAAATTATTCAAATTCATCAAACATAATTTCATCCATAGGCCTTTTGGCGTATGAGTTTTATTGATGTGAATAGTGCCCATTCAAGATAATGTATCTCTTAATTACAATCCCTTGTTTCAAGGGAAGACCCTTTGATTCCAACCATGTCGTCTTTGTATACAAGTTTACTTATTTTTATGTTTAAGGGGATATGTGCTTTCATTTATTTGTAGCTGCCCCTAATAATTTATTTAGGTTGCCTACGTACCCTTGATAGGGATCAAGCCAATTTGAAGTTCTTAATTTGAGGTTTTAAATTTAAAATCCTCAAGTTGATTTTGCCCAATTTAAATGATGGACATTTAAGTCAAATACTTTGTATTTAATTAAGCATCGACTTAATTTCGCTATTGGGTGAGATAATTGGTTTTAATCTCAAGGATAAGTCAAGGACCATGTTTTTATGGAAATTGAATCAAGGATTCTCTTTTTGAGAAGTTGAATGTCCAAGCAATTTTCCTTTTTCTTTCATTTGCTTCCTTGTAGGAATTTTAATGATATTTGGATTGAGGTTCCCAAATTTAATTAAGGGAAAGAATTTAAGAAAAATCCTTTGAAGCAATTTAATTTTTTTATGAACACGTTTTAGGAATTGGGAATTGAAAATTTACTCAAATCAATTTTCATGGTCATTTTATTTTGTGAATTATTAATTCCAATCTTGATTAAGAAATTAGGAATCCCCAAAAATTAGTCATGTTGAAATTTGAAGGAATTAGAGTCCCCACTTTATTTAAAATGATTTTGGGAATCAAGAATTCCATTGAAATGTAGTGGAGTCAAGCACTCCATTAGTTAGGTGGAGTCAAGGACTCCATTAATTTGGTAGAGTTAATAACTCCATTAAAATATGATAGAGTCAAGGACTCCATTAATTGGGTAGAGTCAAGGACTCTGTTAAAATTTGGTAGAGTCAAGGACTCCGTTAAAATGGTAAAGTCGAGAACTCCATTAATTTGATAGAGTCAAGGACTCCATTAAAATGGAAGAGTCAAAGATTCCATAAATTTGATAGAGTCAAGGACTCCATTGATGTGGTAGAATCAAGGACTCCATTAATTTGGTAGAGTCAAGGGCTCCATTAATTTGATAGAGTCAAGGACTCCATTAAAATGGTAGAGTCAAGAACTCCATAAATTTGATAGAGTCAAAGACTCCATTGATGTGGTAGAATCAAGGACTCCATTAATTTGGTAGAATTAAAGACTCCATTAAAATGGTAGAGTTAAGGACTCCGTTAAAATTGTAGAGTTAAGGACTCCATTAAAATGTGGTGGAGTCAAGGACTCCATTGATGAGTTTGATTTGGTAGAGTCAAGGACTGTAATTGAGAAAACACTGAACCAAAGTTTGAAAGAATCTTTATTTGGCAATATTCAAATAGGATTTACGAGTCAGGGACCCATATCTAAAACTCCATGCATGGAGTTAGGAACTCCTCATGAAACCCAATCCTATTTGTTTTACCAAACAAAAATTCCAATTTGAAGAAGAGGAAGAGGGAGAGATTTAAAGAAGAAAGGGAATGATAAAATCCCCACCTAATGTTGCGTGTTCTTTCTTTTCTTGTTGCTCTTTATCTCTGTCTGTGTCTCTCTTTTTTTTTTTCTTTTTCTTTTTTTCTTTTTTTTTCTCTGTGTTTTGCTATGAGCGTGCTTCTCTTCTCCTTCTTCTTTTTCACTTGCTGAAGGCCTCTTTAATTTATAGAGGAATTGGGAAACCGTTTTCCCCCTTTTTTTGTGTTAATTGATCAATTCACGGGCCAAAGCTGCAAGGAAAGTGCAGTACTTTTTTCCGGGCCATTAACTTCTCTCATGTTCATACCATCACCAGCTTTTCAAATGTTTTTAGTAATTTTGTTTATGCCGTGGCCACCTTTTCAGTCTTTTTCTCCCTTTTTTGGATAATGGCAGACTAGCTTTCCTTTAATTCCTTATTTTTCTCTCGGGTCTATTTGAATATTGTTTATTTTGTTAGAATTGAAAACTTATTGCTGAAAATACTGTAAATAAAGGTAAAATTTAGTTGAAATAGTACAGTAAGATCTATAAATAGTATCAAAAAAATGTAATAAAACTTATAAATAATAACTAAAATGATAAAATAATTTTAATTTTTCATTTCTAACCAAAACTTAGTCTTAGTCCTTTCTAATAGGTAAATGTAATGGCAGACTCGCAGACTAGGTAGCTTTTCACTTCACGTGTTCGAAGTAGAAATTTAGATTAGATATACCTCACGTGGACGCTTTTTTATACACACACATATATATATATATATATATATAAATTTTTTTAGTTTCAACAGTAATATTAATACTTTTCTACAATAATTCATTAATAAATACTCTAACACATATTAATCGAACCCTTATTATAAAATGCTAAAAACTAATTTGACCCTTCGGTTTAGTGGTTAAATTATTAATGGTATGAATTTAATCCTTAACATTATTTTATTTATTTTATTTTATTTGAAACTTTTGAATATTTTTATTGAAAGACGGTTAGGTGGAGAGTGCAATTCCTCTCACATTACTTCAACTTTTTCATAATTTTTCACTCTTTTCATCTCTAACTTTTTTTACGTTCTTCGTCCAGTAGTTTATATCAAAAGCTAATCTTTTAACTTTTGATCTGTGGACCATTCAAAATGGATTGCACAGAATTAGCAATGAATAAATTGACTAGATTATGAGCATTGACCCAAAAAATTTTATAGATCAGATAGCTGACTTAGATTATGGCACGATTGTATGTGACTTTACTAGATCTCATTTTCCCAAAGACAGCATTGTTCACACAATATCCCAAAATCTGTAAAAGTTCTCACACTTTTCTAGTTTTCTTCACACCCACACCCATCTCTCTTGAAAAAACAAAACAAGTAAAACTGGTATCATTTCTGATGCGTACCTGTTTTGGTGGTTTTTGGCAACTTTGGCTCGTAACTCCTATGGCAAGCGCTTCTTCTTCGTCGCTTACTCGCCAATGGGAATATGATGTCTTCCTTAGTTTCAACCGCAAGGACGAAAGTTTTGCTTCTGAACTATACGATGCTTTGGTTGAGGGAGGAATCAAAATCTGCAGGGATGATGATATAGTACCTGATAAAGAAACAGCGCTTTCGTCAAAAATCTTTACAGCAATTGAAAATTCAAGGTTTTCAGTCATCATTCTTTCCAAAAAATATGCTTTTTCTGATTGGTGCTTGGAAAAACTTGCAAAGATAGTGGAGCGCCAGAATGAGATTGGGCAAACAATTCTTCCTGTTTTCTTAGATGTTTATCCTTCTGAGGTACGAAACCAGACTGGGAAGTTTGGGGAGGCTTTCGAGTTACAGATAGAATATTTTGAGGAGAATTTGGAGGTTGTCAAAAAATTGAGGGCTGCTTTAATAGAAGTCTCCAATATCCCCGGATGGACTTTACATCATGCGTAAGAGTTTTTCTTCTTCATTTTCTTCTTCTTTCACTTTTGATCATTCAAATGTTAATCAAAAGAGTAGTGTTAATTATACATTTGTTCACAATTATAACTGAAATTGTGTTTTCGGGATGTGTGCACTTCCGGGTGTGGGACAACAATTTTTCTAATCAAAACAACAATCCCAAAGACCCTTTGCTAAGTTGTCAACTTATTATGTTAGGAGTAACATTAGTTTCACATGAGTCCTTGGGTGGAGTCCAAATCTTCTATCTCAATCTTCCTGCTCCACTATATACTTCACAAATAAAAAACATGTAATATGCTAAATTTTTGCCTTCTATTATTTCAATTTTCTAAGATAAATAAATAAATAAATAAATAAATAACCCACCATATTTAGGTAGGAACATCAAAAAAATTATCTCCAACACATAGCACTAGAACAGGCAATGATATTCTGCTTCTCACTACACCAGGTAACAAAATTATTTCCAACGAAGGTACAATAGGATGTCAATTTAGGTTAGCGTGTCGAGTTCATGTCATGTCGAGGTAGGGGTATTCGACTAAATGGCTCAACCCTAACCCGACCCATTTAATAACCCTGTCATGATCCATCAACCCTAACCCGACCTATTAGTAAGGCGGGTTAAACTGACTCAACCCATTTGACACGCTTAATAAACGAATCGTGTTGGGTTGACATGAATGTAACACAACCCATTTCAACCTACACAATATTAAATATAGCATCCATCTAAAAATATATATATATTTTTTTTTACATCCCAAAAGCAGTGCATATACTTCAAGTCTTCAACCAACATTCAAAATAATATAGTTCAACAAAAATATAACATTCATCTAGAAATAAGTTCTTTATACTCCAAAAGAAGTGCATCCACTTCAACTCAAATTCAAAATAACATAGTTTAACAAAAATAAAATAACATAGTTTAACAAAAATAAAATAACATAATTCAACAAAAATATAATATCCTTGGAACTTGCCAAATGCTAAGTATCAATATTGGAAGAATTGGAGCAAACAGTAGACTAAAGTTTGTAGAACAAAAACATTATGTAGAAAAAATTATTGCAGAATTTTGAAACACCGAGAAAACGGTTTTCTTAGTAAACACATGAGAGAGAGAGAGAGAGAGAGAGAGAGAGAGAGAGAGAGAGAGAGAGAGAGAGAGAGAGAGAGAGAGAGAGAGATAACCGGTTTGAGACTTTGAGTTTGAGCATTGGGCGTGAGACTATAAGATAGTAGAGTGAGTAGTACGGTTGAAATAAAAAAAATAAAATTAGATATTTATAAGAAGGTTTAGAGATTTAGGGTTTGTAGGGTTTAAAGATCTAGGATTTGTAAAATTTCAATTTCCAATTATATCTGTACGGTACCTAAATGCCCAAGTTCATATTGGGCCTTGGACCATGAATCAATGATATAGATCAAAGATCCAACCTTCAAATCAACAAGAGCCCCTGTCCAAACCCACGAATTGCTACTAATGTGAACTGAGTGTTGTCCGGACACTTAGAAGGCGGATTGTGTACACCCTGCTCACAGGGTGCTTGGGAAACCATTTCCGGGCACTATGCATATGCTCGGTCACATTGCCCGGGCACATTGCCGTTTAAGTGTCCGGTAGAATCTTAGGAAACTCCGTTGCCAAACACATTAATGGAAGTGGGAACCATTTCCAAAGCCACTCGTACCTAAAAATCTACTTAAGCCCATTGACATTGGACCCTTCTTCGCACTAAGAGAGAAAATAATGATGATAGCCCCATTAACAAAGGCTATAAATAGGAGAAATGAGTGGATAGTTGGGGGATGCAATTCTGAGGAAAGAAAGAATAAGGAGATAGAGAGGAGATAACATTGAGAAAGAGGGAGAAAAGTGATTGCATTGGGTCCCTTAGCCTAGGACAACCCAAGGTAGTGTTAGAATTATGTGCCCTCAAAAACAATACTATGCATTTTTATTTGATGATAAAATTCTATTTTCACATTCATAACTTTTATAGGTATATTTCATTGTTTAAATGTGGCATGTGATGTCACCTCTATAGGAAAAATCATGTTAATGGTTGAGGAACCAAAGACAGGGAGTAATGATTTTTCATATATTATTAAATTGTTCTAGGCTATGGATATTAATTGAATATTACCACTGAAGCCTACACTTGTTGTGCTGCTATATGATAGGATGATTTACTCCATCATTGAAGTAGTGACTTTAAGCAAACAAGTGGGTGTAATGTAACAAGTACATACACTGAATTGGATCCGATCAAGGACACCTTATGGAGTGATCATTGTTAATTAAAAGGTTGTTCTATCACAATTTTTCTATTGTCCTCAAACATGAGAGGTTTGTGTATATTTATTTATTATGCACATAACTTTGACAATGTCAACTAGTGATGCCAATTTTAAAGGCTATATACAGACGTTGGGTTATGTGTGTAATGAGTAAAATATATAAATGCTCAACAATAAATCCACCAATCTCTAAAGAATATAGTATATTCAGTTGATTTTCATATTGAAGTTGGACTCAAAACAAAACCGGCCGGTGACATTTTTTCAAAAATGTTTTTCATATATATAATATTATGTATATATATATTTAAAGAGTTTTTAAAGATATTTTAGAGTCCAATAGAAATTATGAAATCAAGAAATTAAGGGTCACATAAGCTAAGGACATGACAATGATATTTATCCAGTCCCAGTGGCTTGTGGAAATATAGTATGGTGGAAGGACATAGATATAAAATTGTATGAAATGGGACCTCATTTGTAATTCTCTAATCTTCAGGGGTCAATTGCAATGTGTTGATGGACATTATTGTAATATGTAGGAGTTCAAATATTTTCTTAATATGTTTGAGAAAATTAAGAAATATTTTTGGAAAGTGTTTCAAGATAAGTCAATAACGTTCAAAAAGGTTATTGATAAAAATCCTACGGCTAAAGATTAGGATCCCTAAGGATCCCACGTCCAATCTCTCTCTAGGGTTTTAGAAGTCTACTATAAAATAAGATTTTATAATATCATATTCAGTGGTTGGCCATCAGAACTACTGTGTGATACTGCAGTCTTCTGAAAACTCAAAAGAAATAGAGAGAGAGATGTGAATACCTTGGGAGGCAACATGTTTGGGTTGCTAAGAGAGGTACGCAATTTTGTTCTATTTAGAATCCATGGTTGTGTGGTACAACGATCTTTAAATGAAAATATGATTTTTGTTTTATATTGCTTCCGCAAAAGCTTTCAGGTAGGATACCCAGACCCACCATACAAGTAAATTGCGAGCTTAAATAGTGGTTTGGTCCAGTAAGCCCGTCTTTGGAGCTTACAATATCCCTTGTAAGTTTTTGTAATTACTTACTTTTCTTTTTAAATTTAAAATATATGTCGGATATAAAAGGTATTTGACAACTTTAAAATAAAATGAATATTTATTTTTATACGAGTTAAACGTGTAAGGTTGAATTTAATCAACCATTTTGTTGGCTTTATTCCGTGCCAAATTTGCTTGTATTTCAGCATTTAGTAACCCTGTATTTAGGTGGGTTTGTTGTAAGGGTAGTGAGTGAGATAGAGTATTGAAGGCTCAAGAGTGTGCAAGAAAATAGATACTCGCGGCTAGATCTCGCGGCTGCAAGCCGCCAGTTGCAGCACACGTGCCAAGCATGCCAGAAGTTGAACCGTCATGCTAGCTGGAGCACTACAGGACAAAATAGGACAACTGGCCATTCGGTTATCTCGCGACTGGATCTCGCGACTCAGTCAAGTCGCGAGCCAGCCCTGTTTTGAAAAACCTGACGTTTTACATTCGTCTCTCACCCTAGTATATATACCCCTTATACCCACAAAAGAAAGAGAGCTTCTAGAGAGAATTTTGAGAGAGAAACCCTAGAGAAAAACAAGATTGATTCATCCACAATCTTTACATAAGAGTCTCTTCATATTCCTCAACTCTCTTCCTCTCCATTGTCAAATCCTTAAGAGGCATTTTTACCAAAACCTTTTTCTCACCATATCCATTACTGTGAGAAAGCTGTTTGGTGTTCTGGAAAGCAGTTAGGAAGAAACCAATTTACATTGGTTGATGCTATGGTCAAGTAGCGGAATCCGAGAAACTAGAAAAGAAATAAGTTCGGCGCAACCTTGTTAGAGCAAGAAGCTTGGAGGGCTTAGGTGCACTGGGTAGATTAGGCTTGGAGGGTCTATTGCTGTCCATGTATCGCAACTACATTTTCTAGTGGATTGTTTACTGCTTGGAGGGCGACGGAGAGGTTTTACGCCGAGAGCTTCGGTTTCCTCTTCGATAACACATCGCGTGTTATCCTTGTGTTTGCATCTTCCTTCACTTTTATCTTTGCCTTTTATTATCTGCTGTAGGTTGTGATTTTAATTTGGCTTAGATTGTTTACCAATTCTGTTTTATAGCTTTTGTTCATTTTCTGCACACTAGTTGTTTGACATAAAGCTTGAATTGATTAATTTGTAAATTGGGGATCTAAACGTTCAAGGGTGTTTTTACACTAATTGAACTTTCATTTGATATCAGAGTGGGTGCACTTGTTGTGGTTTAATTACCTAAGTGCGATCCTAGACCCCTTTGTTTTTGGATGCTGTTATGAAAAATATCATGCTGAATTGTAGTTTAAGTGTTTGTGAAAATGACTCTATGAGTATGTTTGAAGGGTGTCTTAACAATGAACTCGTAGAGTTGTTAAAAACAAAGAAACATGCTATGATATTTTTTCACATGCTGAAATATTTTGAAAATCAGAATCACATCTTACACAGTAGCATATCTAAATCTAAATCGTTGATTAAGAAATACAAAAGAAAGAATAGAATGTTGTGTGAGATGATTGAGAGTCTGAAAATGAAAGGTCAATATAACAGAAGCATGAAAATTGATGATAAGATTCTGTTTGAAGGTCAAGAATGTTTGTCTCATGTGAGCTTATTTATGCATACCTCATTGAAGGTATTTAATTCATGCTTGTGGTATCTTGACAGCGGTTGTTCTCATCATATGACAAGGGATAAGTCACTATTTAAGACACTCAAAGAAAAGGTTGGTGGCTATTTGACTTTTGGTGATGGAAGTCATGCTCAAGTTCTCGACAAAGGGACTATCGAGATACCTGGATTACCTCTGTTGAAAGATGTGTTATACATTAAAGGGCTGAAGGCAAATCTTCTGAGCATCACTCAAATATGTGATGAGGATTTCCTGGTACAATTCTCTAAGAAGGGATGCTTAATCATCAATGAAGGAGGGATTCAAGTCTTGAAGGGAAATCGGACTACAAACAACTGCTATGGAGTAGTTCCCACGGCACCCATTTCGTGTAGAAGTGCTCGTGTTGACATGTTGGAACTTTGGCATCACAGATTTGGGCATGCGAATTTCAAACAAGTAGCTAAAGTGTCCAAACTTGAAGCAGTTGAGGGACTTCCTAAGTTTGGAAAGGTGAAGAAGACTATTTTTGGTGCATGTCAAATGGGAAAGCAAACAAAGGCAAGTCATTACAAGGTGAATGTGATTGCTACTTCTCAATGTTTAGAATTACTTCATGTTGATCTAATGGGGCCTACCAGAACTGAGAGTCTAAGAGGAAAGAGGTACATTATGGTCATTGTGGATGATTACTCAAGATACACTTAGGTTGAATTTCTTAGAGAAAAATCAGAAGCATATGAAAGGTTGGAAATTCTGTGCAAGAAACTACAAAACGAGAGAGGGGTTCCAATGGCCAAGATAAGAAGTGATCATGGGAGGAAATTTGAGAATGCAAGATTTGAGTCTTTCTGTGAAAAGAATGGAATCAAGAAGGAATTTTCAGTCCCCAAAACTCCCCAACAAAATGGAGTGGTAGAGAGAAAGAATCGGGTGATTCAGGAAATGGCAAGAGTCATGTTACTTAACAAGCAAATACCTCAAAAGTTTTGGGGAGAAGCTGTCAACCTCGTGTCACATTGGCAATAGAATATTTTTCCGAGTGGGAACAAAGAAGACCGCCAATGAGATTTGGAATGGAAAGAAGCCTAGAGTAAAGTATTTCCAAGTGTTTGGAAGCAAGTGTTATATCCTAAATGATTGGGAGAATTTTGGGAAGTTTGATGCAAAAAGTGATGAAGGTATTTTTCTTAGGTACTCTACTACGAGTCAGGCGTATAGAGTTTTTAACAAGAGAACTAAGATAGTGATGGAGTCCATCAATGTCACGATTGATGATGCCTTATCTAAGGTGGAGATGATTGATGATGGAGAAGGGCCGAGCACCAAAGAACCCAATGTTGAGGTCGAAGCTCTTGATATAGAAGTTGAAGAATCTACACCAGAAGAAGAATTGACTCCCATGAACCAAAGAATGGAAACAAGATTTATGTCTAGAACATCAAGTCCTCTTACTCCTCCGGAAGTCCATCCTCCCATCTCGCGGAATGATGAAGTCTCCACATCAAAGAAGCCATCCTCAAGAGTGATTAAGAACCATCCGGAAAGCAACATCATAGGGTCTCTAGATGAAGGTCTTCGCCTCAGAAAAGGAAACATCCTTTTGGCCAATCATGTAACATATCATTGCTACCTTGCTCAATTTGAGCCAAAAAGAGTAGAAGAGGCTCTTCAAGATGAGAATTGGGTTGAGTCAATGCATGAAGAGCTGAATCAGTTTGTGAGGAATGATGTGTGGGAACTTGCTCCAAGGCCTAAAAATGTTCATGTCATAGGCACGAAATGGATATTCAAAAACAAAACCGATGAAGATGGAGAGATAATACGAAATAAATCTCGGTTAGTAGCTCAAGGATACACTCAAGTAGAAGGAGTAGACTTTGATGAATCCTCCACTCCTGTGGCAAGACTTGAGTCTATTCGAATTCTCATGTCCATTGCATGCACTATGAACTTCAAACTCTATCAAATAGATGTAAAATATGCATTTCTAAATGGATACCTGAATGAAGAAGTGTTTGTTGAGCAACCAAAAGGATTTGAGGATCCTCACTTTCCTGATCATGTGTTGAGATTGAAGAAAGCCCTTTATGGCTTAAAACAAGCACCTAGAGCTTGGTATGATCAGCTTACACATTACCTCCTAGATAGAGGATTCAAAAGGGGATATGACGACCGGAATTTGTTTGTCAAAAATGATGAAGAGTATCTCCTTGTGGCATAAGTTTATGTTGATGACATAGTGTTTGGGGCTACCATTAAAGATCGAGCTATTGAATTCTCAGAGGAGATGAAGAAAGAATTTGGGATGAGTATGGTGGGGGAACTCACATTTTTCTTGGGCCTTCAAGTCAAACAACAGAAGGAAGGTATATTCGTTTCACAAGAGAAGTATGCTAGAAACATTGTTAAGAAGTTTGGACTAGACTCCAAAAAACATGCCTCCACTCCCATGAGCTCATCTACTAAACTGAATATTGATTCTTCCGAAGTGGAAGTAAGTCCTACCTTATATAAGAGTATCATTGGGAATTTACTCTATCTTACAGCTAGTAGACCGGACATTGCTTTCAGTGTTGGTGTTTATGCCAAATATCAAGCTAATCCAAAGAAATCACACCTGACTGCGGTTAAGCAAATTATTCGATATATTAATGGAACTTCAGACTATGGTCTGTGGTATTCAAAAGATTCAAATGCTTGTCTTCCCGGGTATTCAGATGCTGACTGGGCTGGTACTGTGGACGATTGGAAGAGTACTTCAGGAGGCTGCTTCTACCTTGGTAACAATCTGGTCTCATGGATGAGCAAGAAACAAAATTCCGTGTCTCTCTTTACTGCTGAAGCAGAATACATCGCAACTGGAAGTTGCTGCACCCAGCTTCTTTGGATGAAGAAATTATTTCATGATTATGGAATTCTTCAAGAGACGATGTGTGTCTTCTGTGACAACACCAATGCCATCAATCTTTCCAAGAATCCTATCCAGCATTCAAAATCTAAACACATAGAGATACGTTACCATTTCATTCGAGATCTGGTAGAAGAAAGAGTTGTGTCTCTTGAATTCATACACATCGACAATCAAAAGGCGGACATCTTCACCAAACCTCTCGATGGTCCACGGTTTGAATCCCTCCGTAAGACTATTGGTGTTGGTACAATTCCTTGAATCTCTTGTGTGATGTGTGCTTCATTCATTTACAATGTGTTAGTTTTGTTTGTGTTGGGGCACACACTACTTTGTTGGCTTTTTGTATAGCATGATTCTGTTGAATGTTAACTGCTTTGTTTGCTTTTGTTGTTTTTACATTGTTGCTTTTGATCAATCTTTTCTTCTTATGTGTCAAAAATCCAAAAACCACATAAAAAATAGAAAATCAAAAAGTTTGATTGACATTGTTGAGTTTTGTCTCAAAACTTGTTTTGCCTTGTACCTTTGTGTTAATGGCTTTGTGCATTTATGAGCGTGGCTTGTTCCTTTGCACTCTTATCACTGTGGGATAAATCTTGAAATCTATGTGATTATTATAAATAGATCTTCAAACTTGTCATGAATGATTAGTGAATGGTTATGTTGATCTTGAGACATGCATAGACTTGTGTCTATATATCTTCCCACTCTTTATTTTTGTTTTTGCTAAAAAGAGCTCACCAAATGTAAATCTCCAAATGAAAAGAAATATTGAGCCACAAAAGCCTGTCGCACATACTAGTATTCGACTAGGAAAAAGGGAAAGCGATCAAAAATTAAAGTGAATGTTTATTCAAAAAGCCAAAGGCTATCTCATCAAAGTGAAATATCAAATATCACTCTCACAATGAGAGGTGATTGTCTCAAAAGGATCAAAAAGATCAAATGTTATGATTGAAAGTGGAGTCAAATGTAAAGCTCCATGTTATGTTATCAAGTTTTGTGGGAAGTCATATATGCATACTTCTATAATTAAGATGGATCTCATGATCTAGTGCTAATTGTGTATGCCTTGGTTAAATTGATCTTTGAAGCTTCACATTAGACTAAGGACTATCTCATTGTTGATATCCACACACAACACACAAATTTATGTTTAATAAATGCCATATTCATTTGTGTGATTGTACTTGATAAAATGTGTTTTCACATGCTCAATCTTTGTTGATTCAAGCACAAAAAGATTTTTGAGTGTTTTAGGTGTTTTTGGAAAGTATTTTGTTATTCAAAAACTGAAAATTTCAAAAAAAAAAAATTTTGCCCTGTTTTGGCGACTCAGTCGCAGGTAAGTCAAGTCGAATGCCACAGTCGCGAGCTCGCGTGTCAATTTTGGCGACTTGTTCGTGAGTGGAAGGTCCAGTCGCGAGGGTTACACAGAGATTTTCGCGGCTCAGCTCTCGACTCCCTCGCGGGTAGACCTTTCAGTCGCGAAAAACACTTAGCAAAATTTTTCAAATTTTCGATTTGAAGTGTTTTGGCGGGTAGTCTTGGCGACTCTCGGGCGACTTACCTAAGTCGCGAAAATCGCGTGTTTTGCAAATTGAGATCAGTTTCAACACTTTTCTCAAAAAGGGGTTCTCTTTTGCTTGTCCTGCACTCTGTGTATGTTCACTTTCTGGTCTTACTTTCACTAACTCAACATCACTGTGGTAATCTTCAAATTCTTTCACCAACTTGTTACCATTCAATCTATCTTCAAGGAAAGGTATGGGTTTTGTCCTCTACTCTTTGTTTTTCTCTATTATTGCCTTTTCATCATGGTTTATATGTTCTATTTGGTATTCATATATCTCTTACCCGTGTTTGGTTACTTGAGTGTCTGATGTTTTCATTTTTGTGGTTTTAATCTGATCCTCTCTATATTATAGCTACATTTGGGTCATTATTGTCCCACATTGTTATTTTCTGGTCATTTCCATCTAGCTCTTAGGGTTTTCTTCATTTTCCCTAATTTGACACTAACCCACTGCTAATAATGTCTGTTGGATTGTGTTCTTTCTTTTCCTCTATTACATGATACAGACTGGAAATGTCTCCATTCAAGAAAGCAGCTGTGAAAGGAGGTGGATCCAAAGAAAAGGAACTTGTCATTAATGTTGATGACTACTCACCTCAAACAAAAGGGACTCGTTCTTCATCAAGAGGGTTCGATCCCAACAAGTTCAGATCCTATGCTGCCTTTCAGTCTCATGAGAATTATTTTCGAAATGCTACACCATTACTGGAAAGACCTGTTGACCAATCGTCACTTCATGACACTGACATTCCAAAATGGTTTGCTCACAAGGATTGGAATTACCTTCTATCTGATCTGGATGAAGCTTATGAGAATTTGGTAAAGGAATTTTATGCCAACGCGATTGTGGAAGGAGACGAACTTAAGTGTTGGGTTAGGAAAAAGAGTTTTTTAGTCTCTCTTGCATATTTGGCAGAGATCCTTCACATCAACTGACCAATGCTTCAACACTTACCGGTTTATGATGATCTTTGTCCTGATGAGGAACTTCTCAAGGAGGGTCTTGGTCAAGACTTAGAATTCTCATCCAATGGAAACTCCGTCAATGTTTCCTCCCTTCCTCCAAAACTGAGAGTGCTTACAATTGAGATGTTTCACAATTTGTACCCCCTATCAAGCACTGGGTATATGAACCTCGGACGTGCCTTGTTTCTTCATGATCTAATCTATGATGTAGAGATTGACATCTGTGCTCATATCTTTCATGTTCTGCGCAAAACGGTTCTACGAACTGAGTCCCGAATATGTGTTCCTTTCTGCTGTCTCATTTCAAGGATCTTGAAGCTCAAAGGAATCTATCTAACGGTAGATGAATCTCCTTGCCCAAAACCGACTCCAATCAACATGCGTACATTCAACGCAAGCATTGGTCATAGTCGGAAGAGAGCCAAACCAGAAACTTCCACATCTCATAGTGGTTCGCATTTCAGCACCCTCTCCTTTGACGAAAAACTTGATCACATTGTCTTGACTGTACACGAGTTGAATACCAAGATGTCCGGACTCACATCTACTTTACACCATCACAACACTCGATGGGATATGAAGTTTACCTCTCTCCAAACTCAATTGGATCAGATTCAGAGGAAGCTAGAAGAGAATATGTAGCTATTCCATGACAAAAAAGGGGAGATGATGTCATAAGGGAGGGAATGTAATGAAAGGGGGAGTGATAGCTTGATTAGAGGGGGAGGAAATTTCCTAAGGGGAAGTGTTTCTGCAAGCAGTTTCAACACTTTAACTTTAAGTTGTTTTTCAATATTAAGTAGTTATTATGTTTAGAATGTTTTTTTTTTGTACCCATGTTGCTTATGTAAGTTTTTAGGGTTATGTTTTATGCATATCTATAGGCTTTATGTTCTGTACCATGCTTTATGCAGCCTTTTTATGCTTTGTTTAAATCAGTACTTCTATCTAAATGTCATGCATTTTCTTTTAAGTACTGTCACTCTTGTGCCCTTGTAGGATTGTTCCTAGATGCATACACTTGATGTATTATGCATTGGTTGAGTGTTGGGCATACAAATAACTTGCATTGTTCTTGTTAACTTATATGTTCAAATGTTCATTCCAAGTGTGAATGAGCACTGTGATCACTACCTTGTAGTGATTACTTGTTTGATCATGCCATGATTTGGTTCTTAACTTCATCTTTGCTTGATCACTTTATGCCTGTTTCATATGCATTTCATATTTTCTGCATACAATGATCATGGTGTATTGTTGTGTTTCAGGAGTTTCATGTTCATATGATTCAAGTGCTTCACAGTGTCTAGAATTAGGTGTGAGTGAGTTTTGCTCAACTGTTCCTAACTCACATGTTAAGTCTAGAGTCTGTTTTAGGGTTTTGTCACGGAATAGCCAAAGGGGGAGATTGTAAGGTTGAATTTAATCAAACATTTTGTTGGTTTTATTCCGTGCCAAATTTGCTTGTATTTCAGCATTTAGTAACCCTGTATTTAGGTGGGTTTGTTGTAAGGGTAGTGAGTGAGATAGAGTGTTGAATGCTCAAGAGTGTGCAAAAAAACAGATACTCGCGGCTGGATCTCGCGGGTGACTTGCAGCTGCAAGCCGCCAAATGCAGCACACGTGCCAAGCATGCCAGAAGTTCAATCGTCATGCTAGCTGGAGCACTACAGGACAAAATAGGACAACTGGCCATTCGGTTATCTCATGACTGGATCTCGCGACTTAGTCAAGCCGCGAGCCAGCCCTGTTTTGAAAAACCTGACGTTTCACATTCCTCTCTCACCCTAGTATATATACCCCTTATACCTAGAAAAGAAAGAGAGCTTCTAGAGAGAATTTTGAGAGAGAAACCCTAGAGAAAAACAAGATTGATTCATCCACAATCTTTACATAAGAGTCTCTTCATATTCCTCAACTCTCTTCCTCTCCATTGTCAAATCCTTGAGAGGCATTTTTACCAAAACCTTTTTCTCACCATATCCATTACTGTGAGAGGGCTGTTTGGTGTTCTGGGAAGTAGTTAGGAAGGAACCAATTTACATTGGTTGATGCTATGGTCAAGTAGCGGAATCCGGGAAGTTCGAAAAGAAATAAGTTCGGCGCAACCTCGTTGGAGCAAGAAGCTTGGAGGGCTTAGGTGCACTGGGTAGATTAGGATTGGAGGGTCTATTGCTATCCATGTATCCCAACTACATTTTCTAGTGGATTGTTTACCGCTTGGAGGGCGGCGGAGAGGTTTTACGCCGAGGGCTTCGGTTTCCTCTTCGATAACACATCGCATATTGTCCTTGTGTTTGCATCTTCCTTCCCTTTTATCTTTGCCTTTTATTATCTGCTATAGGTTGTGATGTTAATTTGGCTTAGATTGTTTACCAATTCTGTTTTATAGCTTTTGTTCATTTTCTGCACACTTGTTGTTTGACATAAAGTTTGAATTGGTTAATTTGTAAATTGGGGGTCTAAACATTCAAGGGTGTTTTTACACTAATTGAACTTTCAAAACGGGTTGTGTTAAGCAGGTTATTTCAGGTTGATACAAATAAATTGGTGTGTCAAACGTGTCTATTGCGGGTTATGGAGGTTGACCCGCTTATGACACGTTTCTTTTCGTGTAGCTTTCAGGTCGACCCGTTTATGACCCAAACCCATTAAAGCCCAACCCTAACCCGTAAAAACCCGTGTCGAGTTCGTGTCGTGTTCGCAGGTTGGGTTGAACATTAACACCCCAAAAATAGCCCGAGGTGTACTGCCAATAAGAATGACTACCAACCCAATCAATATCACTAAGATCTGTCACAGACAAAGAAGCAAAAGACTTGTACATTTTTGGCGATTTCTAACTCTAGGTTAGCTCAAAAATGATTTTGTAACATGTTGAAAGTACCTTTTACAAATTAATATCCGCTAACCTGAAAGTGACCCTGAATTTTTATTGTTATTATATTTTTTAAATTTCCTCCCTTTTTGACTCCTATTTTAATCATATGCAGCAAAAGAGGAAATGACAGAGCGTCTCTCTCTCTCTCTTAGGGATTGTAAAATGAGTTTAATCATTTAGGTCATGATGTTTTGAGAATGAGGCAGGGCCCAAAATGCACCGTTTTTCTTGATATGAAGAAAACAAATAGGAAATGAAAATCCACAAAAGAATTTGCAACTATGAAGGTAGAATCAGGAAATTTTAAATATGAGGAATATAAGAAAAATGAAACAGATAGGTTAAGAAATTGAGAAAATTTAACAGGATATTTTAGAGTAAATTGGAATGACTAACAACGCAAAGATAGGAGTCCCAGCCTTGGTAGTCAGGTAACCAGCAGCAAGGACTTCTTCTACAGCATTTTATGCCTCTAAACTTGCTCATGGATGGTACTCCTGGGCTGGTAGTCGTGCTGTGCTCTTAAAAGGATGATTACTTTAAGAAATAAAACTTAATATGGCTTAGTCACTATATTATAATAATTGTAGTGTGGAATTGTGCATTATTGAGAAGAAAATCACTGTTTTTTTTTTTTTTTTTTTTTTTTGATTGTTTGTTTTAGTGGTCTTGTGAATTTGGCACCACTTCTATGATTTCTTTTGTAGATTATATCAATTTCCTTTCTTTTTAAGCCTAGTTCTCTAGGAGAGTTATTTTGTAAATGTCCTCCATACGTGAGGTTTCCCCTACAGTCTAATATATATTCAAAAAGAAAAAGAAAAAGAAAACTAGCTCTCTTCCCTCTGTTATGTATGTTTATGGTATGCCAAGAAAAATAGCAATTATTGTGAGTTTAAAAAAAAAAAAAAAAAAACTTTTCCCAACTTTTGTCTTGACTCAGTTAGTATAACTTATTTGATTGCATTCAGTTCTAAGGAGTATAGCTAAGGTATGTATCAACATAATTATCTTTTTGGCCTAATGGCTGCTTTACACTCATCACATCATTATTGTTCACTTTCATGCAGGGCTGAGTCAGAAGTTTTACAAGTTATCGAAGACATTGTTAATGTGATATCAAACAAATCTTTTTCCCCATTCTCAATCGGGGGCCTAATTGGAATGGTTTCTCGTGTGAGTGAAATAACATCTTACTTAAGGATAGGGGGGACTGATGTTCTCATGATAGGGATATGCATGTGGTATGAGTGGTATTGGTAAGACAACCATTGCAAGAGTTGTTTATGACAGATTCTCTGATCAATTTGAAGGTTGTTCTTTTCTAGCTAATGTTGGAGAAGTTGCTCAAAGATGTAGTTTACATTCTTTACAAGAGAAACTTCTTTCTGACATCATTGAAAGAGATATAAGAATATCCGATATCCAGAGAGAAGTCAACGTGATCAAGAATTTGCTGCATAGTAGAAGGATTCTTCTTGTACTTGATGGTGTGTGTCAATTAGACCAGTTATCAATGTTGGCTGGGTATTGTGATTGGTTTGGTCCAGGCAGTAGAATTATCATTACCACCGTTGCTATGGATTTACTGACTAGACATGGGGTTTATAGAATATATATATCAAAGCCATTGAATAAGGATGAGGCTCTCTCTTTTCAGTTTGAAATGCTTCGTAAGTGGCCCCCCTTCCAGAGATTATGTGGAGATGTCGAATGATTTTTTATATTATGCTGCTGGCCTTCCTTTAGTTATTGAGGTTTTAGGTTCTTTTCTATTTAATAGAAACATCACTGAATGGAAAAATACATTAGATAAACTTGAAGCATGTCATGGACCCAATGTTCTTAATATACTTCAAATAATTTTTGATGGACTAGATGAAACAGAGAAGGAAGTATTCCTGGATATCGCATGTTTCTTTAATGGGGAGGACAAAGATCGTGTAGTAGAAATACTGGAGTTCCTTTACACAGGCTTTGAATTAAGGAATCACATTGCTAAATCTCTTGTAAGAGTTTCTTCTAACAATCAATTATGGATGCATGATCAATTACAGTTGTTGGGTAAGGCAATTGTTAACAAAGCTAAAGAGCCTGGGAAATGTAGTAGATTGTGGATGTGTGAGGACATCGACAATGTCCTGAAAGAAAATACAGTAAGAGTTTCTGTACAAATCTTGAACTAAAGCATAGACCCTATTCTACTATATAAAAAAAAATTACTCTTGAATTATTCTTTTGCTCTTATATTGTGCTTTTCACCAGGTCCTTCTTCTTGATTATTAGGGAACAAAAGTTGTTCAAGGCATAGTTTTAGATTTTCTGGTAACAAAAGTGGCACATTGGAACCCGGAAGCCTTTTCAAAGATGTGTAATCTTAGATTACTCAAAATTCATAATGTGCAACTTCCAGATGGGCTCATATGTCTTCCTAAGTCATTAAGATATGTTGAATGGAATGGGTATCCTTTAAAATCTTTGCCACCAGGTTTCCAACCAGTAGAGCTTTCTGTACTTAAAATGTGTCTAGCAAAATTAAACACCTCTGGAGGGGAATAATGGTAATATTGTACCTTTAACAACTTTATGTTATTTATTTTATAAAAAAATATATTCCATGTTTTATGGAAGCTAATCATTCTACACTTTTCTTTTCCTTTTTTTGAACAGTGTGGGAACAATTTAAGAGTCATCAAACTCAGTCATTCTTGAAATCTTGATAGGACTCCAGACTTCACAGGAATTACAAATCTTGAGAGAATAAATCTTGAAGGTTGTACGAATTTAATTGAAGTTCACCCATCCATTGGGTTACTCAAAAGGCTTACTTTATTGAATCTTAAAGATTGCAAAGGTCTTAGAATTCTTCCACACAAGATTGGAATGGAATCTCTTGAAATTCTTATTCTTTCTGGTTGCTCAAAAGTCAAGAAGATTCCAGAATTTGCAGAAAACATGCAACGGTTACAGAAGCTTTATTTAGATGGAACTGCAATTAATTTTTTACCTCCTTCAATTGAACATTTGAATGGTCTTACTTCTTTGAATTTGAGGCATTGCAAAAATCTTCAGTTTCTTCCAAGCTTTCTTCATAATCTGAAGTCTTTAACAGAACTCAGTCCTCCTGGAATAGCAGAACCTGAAACAAATCTAATTTCTTTAGAGAACAAAGAGTTGCTATCTGTGCATGGAACAGAAGTTATGGAGAAAGAAGGTAGGATGTCCCTTCATAAAAAAGAAATTGAGACTGTTCCTTCTCAAACTAAAGAAGGTAAGATGAAATCTAAATTGAAAAAGAATGTTGGGGATCCAATTCAGCCCCATACTCCAGTAGCAGTCTCAACATCAAGTACAAGTAATGCAGAACCCATTCTTTTGGGAAGCTCAGAAGTAGCTGTATTAGTTGAACCAGTGACGGTAGAACCAGTGACAATCCTTCGTTCAAGAATTGATGGAAGTCAACCTATCAATGAAGAGGAAATTGGGATCCTTCGTCAAACTGATGGTCAGCAGTTTCTTGAAACAGCATGTCCCAAGAGGTCTATTGAGCGCACTTTGACAACGATCTTGGGATATATGAGTGATGTTAAAGCCTGAAGAGTTGTTGTTTATGGAAGTGGAGGGATTGGCAAGACTAGTGTACTGAAAGCCTTGATCAATTACCCCACAACGAAGGATTTATTTGATGTGGTTATTTGGGTGACTGTATCAAGAAATTGGAGCACAAGAAAGATTCAAGATAAAGTGTAAGGTTGAATTTATTCAACCATCTAATTGGCTTTATTCCGTGCCAAATTTGCTTGTATTTCAGCATTTAGTAACCCTGTATTTAGGTGGGCTTGTTGTAAGGGTAGTGAGTGAGATAGAGTGAAGTTTGTTCAAGAGTGTGTAAGAAAACAGAGACTCGCAGCTTGGCCTCGCGGCTGCAAGCCGCCAGACGCAGCACACGTACCAAGCATGCTGGAAGGTGAACAGTCATGCTAGCTGGAGCACTACAGGACAAAACAGGACAACTGGCCATACGGTTATCTCGCGACTGGATCTCGCGACTTAGTCAAGTCGCGAGGTCAAGTCGCGAGCCACCCTTGTTTTGTAAAAGCTGACGTTTCACGTTCCTCTCTCACTCTAATATAAATACCCCTTTTACCCACGAATGTAAGAGAGCTTCCAGAGAGAATTTTGAGAGAGAAACCCTAAAGAAAAACAAGATTGATTCACCCACAATCTATACATTAAAGTCTCTTCAAATTCCTCAACTCTCTTCCTCTCCATTGTCAAATCCTTGAGAGACATCTTACCAAACCTTGTTCTCACCATATTCATCACTGTGAGAGAGCTGTTTGGATTTCTGGGAAGCAGTTAGGAAGGAACCAATCTACATTGGTTGATGCTACGGTCTAGTAGCGGAATCCGGGAAGCTAGAAAAGAAAAAGGTTCGGCGCAACCTCGTTGGAGCAAGAAGCTTGGAGAGCTTAGGTGCACTGGGTAGATTAGGCTTGGAGGGTCTATTGCTGTCCATGTATCCCAACTATATTTTCTAGTAGATTGTTTACCGCTTGGAGGGCGGCGGAGAGGTTTTACGCCGAGGGCTTTGGTTTCCTCTTCGATAACACATCGCGTGTTGTCTTTGTGTTTGCATCTTCCTTCCCTTTTATCTTTGCCTTTTATTATCTGTTGTGGGTTGTGATTTTAATTTGGCTTAGATAGTTTTTCCAATTCTATATTATAGCTTATTTTAATTTTTCGCACACTTGTTGTTTGACATAATGCTTGAATTGGTTAAGTTGTAATTTGGGGGTCTAAACGTTCAAGGGTGTTTATACACATATTTGAACTTTCATAAAGTTTTACAACAATTATCATTGTCACCAGGAGACTTCAAAACTGATTTTGAACTTGCAGAGGAACTATTTCAAGCTCTAAGGAGCCAGAGGTTTTTGTTGCTTTTGGATGATGTTTGGGAGTGGATTGATCTGAATACAATTGGTATTCTTGATCCTACTTATGAAAATTGTTGCAGGATGATACTTGCAACAAGATCCCCATATGTGTGTCACATCATGGTGGCTGATAGAAAGGTTCAAATGGTGGGACTCTTACTGGAAGAAGCTTGGGAGTTGTTTCGGGAACAAGTGGGTGAGATAATTGACTCTCCAAATATATTTCCCTATGCTCAAGCTATAGTTAAGAAGTGCCATGGTTTGCCATTGTTGATCGTTGTTACTGGAAGGGCATTGGCTAAGGAGAATGATGCTTTAAACTGGATGCATGCCTCGAGAAACTTTTTGTGGCTCAGTGCACATGGGATGTATGGCTTTGAGGGTTTAATCCAACAGCTGAAATTCAGTTATGACAGATTGGAGAGTCCTGAAATGAAGAGTTGCTTCCTTTATTGTGTCTTGTTTCCACAAGATCGCCAGGATGGCATAGATAAATTGGTTGAGTACCGGATTGAGCAAGGTTTGGTTGTTGGAAAATGGACAGATTCATATAAAAGGGGGTGTGATATAGTTAATATTCTTGTTGAAGCCTCTCTTTTGCAGAAATCGGAAGGTGGTCTTTCCATCAAAATGCATGATCTGATAAGGGATTTAGCATTAGGGATCTTATCATTAGAGACAGAAGATTGTCAATTTCTGCTTAGAAGTTATTCCTATCACACATGGGAAATGGTTCATTTTTCAGACCGGTTGCAAGTTTTAAAAGCAATCAACCATTGATTCTTGAAGATCATCAGTTCTTATCAAAGGCTAGTGCTGGTCTAACTGAGCTGCCTTTAAAGGAAAAATGGGAAGAAGCCAAGATGATTTTTGTGATGGACAACGAGTTATCCAGTCTACCAGATAGTCCAAGTTGCCCCAAACTTTTGGCATTGTTCCTCCAAAGAAATCAAAATCTAAGAGTGATACCTACATCCTTTTTTGATTTAATGCCTTTTCTTACAGTTTTGAACCTATCTAAAACCAGGATCAAATCCTTGCCAAAGTCACTCTGTAAGCTTATGAGCCTTGAAGTACTTATTCTACATGATTGTGAACGTCTGGTGCAACTTCCATCTGAGGTTGGATCTCTGAGACGGCAGGAAGTGCTTGATCTCCAGGAAACTGAGATAAACAAATTATCTAACAAGATTTCTGAACTGTCTTCTCTGATTTACCGAAGGTATCATTTTATGGCTTTGTCAACTGGAGTGAATATGCTAAGCTGCCTCATGAATTGGTTTCACGTGGAGTGATAGCTAATCTACTTGAATTGGAAACACCGAGTATTGATGTGTACCCAGGAGATAGGAGGTGAAATAAGAATGTGAAATCTGTCATAGATGAGGTGGGCAAGTTGACAAATTTGACTACTTTTTGTTGCTATTTCCTAGAAGTAGAGTTTCTTGAATTATTTCTTGGAACAAGCCTATCATGGAAAATTGGAGGTTTAACCGAATTCAAATTTGTAGTTGGCCATGACATGAAACGCTTTGTATCTAAGGTTTCGGACAACCTTGCATTTGATAATGTCCCATGGGATCAATGCTTGAGATTTGTAAATGGTGAGGTGATACCAGATGCAGGTGTTGAAGTATTGACTCGTACTACTGCATCCTATTTAGATCATCATATCAATGTTTGTAGCTTATCAGAGTTTGGAGTTGATAGGCCAAAAACGAATTGACCCCTTGTGATAAATTAATTGATTAATTACCCAAGTTTATTAATTAATCAAATTAACATGCAAACGCGTGGTAGCACAAACAAATCACCAATTAAACTAAGTATGCAGCGGAAAATAAATTGACACGGTGATTTGTTTACGAATAGGGAAAACCTGCACAGCAAAAACCCCACCAAGTGATTTTAAGGTCACCACTCCTAAAATTTCACTATTATCACAATAAGCGGTTACAAGTAAAGGAATCCAAGTACTTTATACCAACCTACAGTTGAACCCTTACCCCAATAGCCAATTAGATTTGTTCAATAATGACAATTTCTCCTTTCGATGCACGGCTCCCAAAAACGTGACTAACCAATTGCGCGGATCCCAGTACACGATTTCAATCACCAACTAGAGAAGGTTGTTGGTTGCAAAGTTCTTCAATTCATCCCAACGATGAAGATCAAGAAGATGCTTGGTCACAAAACCTTATGGTGCACATACACAGCAACTTCTTCAAGAACGATGAATTAGGGCAAAACTGTGTCTCCGGTCACAATTTTCTTGAACAAACTTTACTCAACACTTGTGCAACTTGTGAACTCTTTTACGGCCCTTAAAATAATCATTTTATATGTCTAGGGTTGTGAGAAAAGAAAACCCAAACATATAAAATCGGATTGGAGTCAAAACAGAACTGGAATTCTGTTTTTCATAAAGCTCGACAAATACCTGTCTATCAAGATGCTGTTAAGCAACTGTCGAGCCACGGGGCTAAAACAGCTTCTTAAGCTCGATGGATAGCTAGCTGTCGATTTTTAATGACAAGCACTTCTTCAGCTTGTTTCTTGGACAGACTTGCATGTCTTCAACACTTGATCTTGAAACACAGTTTCTTGAAGTATTAAACACATTCTAGATCTACCCAAATACAAGTAAAGTGCATTTTGTCAAATGATTAGCCAATTACATAAAATAGTGACATATATTCCTAACAAGTGAATCACATATGTCCTAACAATCTCCCCCTTTGGCAATCCGTGACAAAACCACAACAAACAAATGAGATGTGAGAAAAGTCATAAATCACTCAACTCATATTCACTTGTTGAATACAATAAAATCTATCCTAATACAAACTCTTGAAAAACTTTTTGCAAGAAGAGAGTTTATGGTAAGTAGACTTTGACAACTTGTATTTTTGAAACACTTTAAACAAAACTCATCAAGGCATCTTTGTGTGAAATAGAAATAATAGATTGCATACAAGTAATAAGAACCATGTGTATAAAGAAAAAAAAAGAAACAACACAAGCAAGGGTAGGTGAAAGAAACATACATCAACAAATGGAGAAGAATAAGTACAATGTATGTTAATAAATGGTCACAAGACCTAAGGTACAAAAACAATGTATCTATAAAAAGAAAGAAAAGAAAAGATACATAAAATCCTCAATACTCCCTCAAGAATATCAACACTCCCCCTAACAAAAAATGTCCTATACTAACTCTCCCCCTAAGAATGACTACTCTCATATACCAAAACTACTCCCCTTTTTTGTCACGAGTGACAAAGTGTAGAGTGTCAAGTAGACATCTCATCGGTAGAGCTAGCATCTCCATCATCGTCATCAGAAGCATCATCGTCTTCACCATCATCATCATCCTCATCCTCATCCTCAAAATCAAAATCAGAAGAAGGGGTAGGATCAGAAGAAGTTAAGGCCCTAGAACGCAAAGGGTTCTGAGACGAAGCAGATTTACGTTTTGGTGCCATAGACACAACTAATGTAAACAAGAGAGAGAGAGGGGGAAGAAAAAGACAATTAGAAAAGCTCCAAACAGTTCAAATATAGCAAATATATTGAAAAAGGAGTACGTATGCATGGAGAATGCATGGACATGTGATATGCAAAAGAAATTGCATCATGGGCTCAGCTTAATCCGAACCTACCAATACACAAGCAGTTCAACATGTATAGCACACAAATAAATGCATGAAAATATAGTTATAATGCACATGGAATGCAATGCATGAAGTTTTTAAGATTGAATCTTCAAAACCCATCCCAAAAATTGCATAAAAACCTCTTTGATTTTGAAAAACCCCAAATTTTGCAAAAATCCCAAAAACTTAGGTTTCAAAGAATGAAATGCATGAAAATGAGAGAATCGAAGCTTACCAAGTAAAGAGAAACTTGATTAATCTCGAAAAATGCTTGAGAAGAGGTTAGATGTGAAAGAGAGAGTGTTTGGGAGATGAACAGGTGCAGACAGATCGAGAGAGATCGAGGAAATGAGAATGGGATCGCGATGAGCATATATATAGATCCTCAGTAATCCTCGACAGATAGAGGTGTCAAGAGGTGTCGAGCCATTTGTTGAGAGAGGTGTCGAGAAAAACAACGTCAACAGATGCAGCTATCGAGAAGGTGTCAAGGAACAAAGGAAAGACACAAGAAGAGAAGCTCGATCCATCCACCAGTTGTTGAGAAGTTATCAAGGGTCCAGGAACTTTCTCGATCGATCCACCTAGCTGTCGAGGATCTGTCGAGATTGCGATAAGAAAAAGCTTGGAAGCTCGACAGATAGCCAGGTGTCGAGGAGGTGTGAAGCTAGTTTTTAAAATCAGTTTCTTGAGAAGAGAAAAACATAGACATGAATGCAATCAAGCATACAACTCAACCAATGATCCAAACACCATATTAACCTCTCAAAATCATCTCTCAATTGCAATTTTTAAACACATGGATCCCAAAAACACACACACACTAAACAGGTCTAACCAATTTTATATTTCAAAAATAAGTCAAGACAGTTTAGTGAGCATACATCAATACATGTAAACCTTGTAATGGCCAAATCACATTGTACCTACACATATATCAAGAGTAGTAAAGATGTGTGTGAAAAACATCGCAAGATTACATAAGTGTATATATGTTATGACAATTTGAGATATGAGAAAATCACTTTAACTCACACACAATCATAATTGCTTAATGGGGACTATTACCTTCGAGGTACATCCTATAACTCTCACATCTCCTAGTATACACGCTTGCAATCATATTTAAAAGCATTTTCATCTTTTTGCTTTTATTTTTCTTTGCATATTTTTCTTTTTAAACAAATTATGCATGGACATATAAGAGATAAAAAAGAAATACCCAATTATGTTAAGCATTTGACATTCCAACTTTGCTATGCTGAAACACACAAATGTCATTGACATTACACTTTTGCTATGCCGAAGCATACAGATGTCATTTCATGATTGGCGGGCAACAATGGTGAGATGGTTATTTATGCCTTTCTCTTAGGATTTTCTAGCCCTTCCCATCAAAAAGAGTGATATGAGTGTTAAGTACAAGAAATAACTTAATCTTACTCATCACAAATAAGAGCCACAAAGCTTACTTGTTTAGTTGTGCATAGAGATGCTTATCTAAGCTACAAAAGATACAAAGTTTAGAAAACTTTGTTTCAATGGCCATCCAAGGTATACAAGTACCAATGTACACAAAACACACACTGTTTTTGTATTTTTCTGATTTTTCATTTTTTTTATATGAACAACAAAACAAAGTAAAACTGAAAAATAACCAAACAAAAACATGTTAAGCAAAGCAAAACAAAGCAACAAAACTAGATGCAAATGCATGAGGAAGAAAGAGGAGAGAATGAGATCAATCTATGGAGATAACACCAATGTTTTGATGAAGGAATTCAAAACGTTTGCTGTCAAGAGGTTTGGTGAACAGGTCAGCCTTCTGATCATCAATGTGAATAAACTCAAGAGTGAGAATACCATCTTCGACAAGCTCCCTAATGAAGTGATGTCGTATCTCTATGTGTTTGGTTCGAGAATGTTGAACCGAATTCTTAGAGATATTGATGGCACTGGTATTGTCACGATAGATGGTGAGATGCTCTTGACAAATACTATAATCATGAAGGAGTTTTTGCATCTAGAGGAGTTGGGTGCAACAGCTACCGGCAGCGATGTACTCTGCTTCTGTAGTGGATAACGAGATAGAGTTCTGCTTTTTGCTCATCTAGGAGACAAGATTGTTACCCACATAAAAACAACCCCCCCTGTACTCTTTCTATCATCAGTATTCCCAGCCCAATCAGCATTAGAATACCCAGCTAAGACATCATTTGTGTCCTTACTGTACCACACACCGAACTCAGCAGTGGTTTTGACATACTTTATTATTCTTTTTTAAGTAGTCATATGAGATTCTTTGGAATTAGCCTGATATATAGCACACACTCCAACACTGTAACTAATGTCAGGTCTACTAGCAGTAAGGTAAAGAAGACTATCTATCATGCTTCTATATAGAGATGGATCAACACTTTTGCCTAACAAGTCCATAGTGAGTTTAACATTTGGGCTCATAGGAGTTCTAACAGAACTAGCAAATTCCAAACCAAACTTTTTCACAAGATTCTTAGTATATTTAAATTGAGATAGGAATATGCATGAATCTTGTTAACAAATCTGCAATCCAAGGAAGTGAGTCAGCTCTCCAATCATGCTCATCTCGAACTCAACTTGCATGAGCTTTAAGAATCCATGAGCAAATTCATCCTTAGTCGACCCAAAGATGATATCACTAACATAAACTTGAGCAACTATCAACTCGCCATCTTCCTTTTTGATGAAAAGAGTCTGATCAACCTTTCCTCTAATGAACCCATGTGACACCAGGTATTGTATGAGCCGGTCATACCAAGCTTTAGGGGCTTGCTTTAAACCATACAGTGCCTTCTTGAGATGTAGCACATGATCTGGAAAGTGTGGATCAATGAATCCTTTTGGTTGAGCCATGTAGACATCTTCTTTAAGTAGCCCATTCAAGAAAGCAGTCTTTACATCCATCTGATAAAGTTTAAACTTCAATTGACATGCTAGAGCAAGGAGAATTCTGATGGATTCCATACAGGCAACTAGGGCAAATGTTTCATCGTAGTCTACTCCTTCCATCTATGAGTATCCTTGAGCTATAAGCCAAGCCTTGTTACGAATCACATTACCCTCCTTATCAGTCTTATTGCAGAATATCCACTTTGTGTCGATAATGTGCTCACTCTCCAGTCTAGGTACTAGAGTCCAGACATCATTCCTCTGAAACTGAAGCAATTCATCATGCATTGCTTCGATCCAACTTTCATCCTAAAGAGCTTCCTCAACTTTAGTGGGTTCAATCTGTGACAAATAACAAGAATAAGACACAAAGTTAGCAACACATTTATCAATTGTACGTTTCCTTAATGTGAGTTCATTCATGTTTCCCACAATAACTTTTAGGGGATGATTTAATTTAACCCTGGAAGAAGGTCCTTTCTCTTTATGAGATTCAGAATCTAGTGAAGTGGGTATATCTGCAGAATCTTCCACAACACTAGGAGTTTCAGGAGTACTTGGAGATACAGGTTCTTGTTCAACTATTTCTTGAACTTCCTCAGGCTCAGGAGAGAGAATTTCTTTGGGGAATTCCTCAATACCTTTCTCAGAATTGGAATCTGAAGACTCATCAATAATAACATTTACGGTCTCCATTACCTTTATAGTTCTTTTGTTGTATACTCAATAAGCCTTACTTGTAGAGGAGTAGCCCAAAAATATACCTTCATCGCTTCGGGAGTCAAACTTTCCCACATTCTCTCTATCCTTGAGAATGAAACAAGTACTTCCATAGATTCTGAAATACTTCACATTTGGTTTCCTTCCTTTCCATAACTCATATGGAGTCTTCTTTGTACCGGGTCTAAAGTACACTCTATTAACCGTATGACATGCAATGTTAACGACTTCTCCCCACAAGTTTCTAGCCACATCCTTATTGTATAACATAGCTCTGTCCATCTCCTAAATAACCTTGTTTTTTCTTTCTACTACACCATTTTGCTGAGGAGTAATAGAAGTAGAAAATTCTTGAGATATACTTGATCGTGTGCAAAAGGACTCCATATATGAGTTCTCGAATTCTTTACCATGGTCACTTCGAATTCGATCAATCTTCAAGCTCTTTTCATTTTGCAGTCTTGTGCACAAAGCTTCAATGTGCTCAGGAGCATCAGACTTGGATCATAGGAGAATGACCCAAGTATACCTAGTGAAGTCGTCTACCACAACCATGATATATCTCTTACCACCAAGAGACTTAGTTTTAGTTGGACCCATAAGATCCAGATGTAGAAGCTCTAATGGTCTAGAAGTAGCTGATGTCTGAGTGCCCGGATATTTAGCTTTCGTTTGTTTCCCAAGCTAACATGGTCCACACACTATATTGCTCATTCCACTAAGCTTTGGTATTTCCAAGACTGATTCATGCTTTGATACAATCGAATGTTTGTAGTTAGCATGTCCCATACGTTGATGCCCTAGATCTTCATTTGGCAATCGAATGCTATTGCACACAATATCAACATAAGGAACCAATCCATAACAGTTGTCTAGAGTGTGAACACCACTTATGAGTTTCTTTCCAAACTCATCCATGACAAGACACTTTCCCTTTGAGAATAACACCATGAAGTCTTGATCACATATCTGACTTATACTCAACAAGTTCACCCTCAGACCTTCTACATATAGAACATTTGTAATGTCCGACAGTCTAGGTAGAGAGATAATTCTCTTCCCTTTAATCTGTGATTTGCTCCCATCACCAAAAGTGACATTGCCACCTTTCTTAGACTCGAAAACCTTGAAGAGAGATCGGTCTCCAGTAATATGTCTTGAGCAACCGCTATCGAGGTACCACAAACATGTGTCCATAACTTTAAATGCAGACTTCATCATAAAACACACTTCGTGTTTAGATGACAGATAAATGGGAATGGTGTTTTCTCTCATTTGTCTTCTTCGAGCTAAGCCTTTAACTTTCATTCTTCTCAGACGAACTCCTTTGCACATTTTCATTCTTAGACAATCTAGTTTCTTCTTAGCCAAACTGAGATCTTTTCCAATAGTCATCATAAGAGAATTCAAATAACTTTTAGACTTGATAGGCCAAATACGAATTGACTTGTGATAAATTAATTGATTAATTATCCAAGTTTATTAATTAATCAAATTAACATGCAAACGCGTAGTAGCACAAACAAATCACCAATTAAACTAAGTACGTAGTGAAAAATAAATTGACACGATGATTTGTTTATGAATGAGGAAAACCTACATGGCAAAAACCCCACCGAGTGATTTTAAGGTCACTACTCCCGAAATTCCACTATTGTCACAACAAGCGGTTACAAGTAAAGGAATCCCAGTACCTTATACCAACTCACAGTTGAACCCTTACCCCAATATCCAATTGGACTTATTCTGTAGTGACAACTTCTCCTTTCGATGCACGGCTCCCAATTTCGTGACTAACCAATTGCGTGAATCCTAGTTTGCAACTTCAATCACCAACTAGTGAAGGTTGTTGGCTGCAAAGTTCTTCAGTTCATCCAGACGATAAAGATCAAGAAGATGCTTGGTCACAAAACCCTATGGTGCACATACACAGCAACTTTTTCAAGAACGATAAACTATGGCAAAACTTTCAAGATCAAGTTTATAACATCCTAGAACAAAAACCCATTGATCAATTTTAAAAAAAAGTGGCTTGAATCATCAAAAACCCCAAATTTGAATAGTTCCAAAAATCCCAACAAAATGCATGAGTTTATGCATGAAAAAATGAAAATAAATGCAAAAGGAAAGGTATAATGGACTTACCGGCTTAGAGAGAGGAAAACCTTGCAAAAAGAATGGACGAAAACGACAAAAAATTGAGATTGAGCCTTGACCAAGTCATATGGAGAGAGAAAAGTTAAAGAACTTTTTGAAAAAGTGTTTGACTGAACTGAAAATCAGTTTTTTAAAAACTTCTCATACGATTTTCGATTGATCGAAATCTTAGATTCGATCAATCGAAACAAACAGAAGCTCACCTAAATTTTTTTGAACCAATTTCAATTGATCGAAAAACAAACTCAATCAATCGAAACAGACAGAAACTCACAAATTTTTTGAGAAAAACACAATTTAAAAAAAAAAAAAAAAAAAAAAAAAACACATTTTAAGAACACCTTAAAGCATTGAAATTGATGAACAAAATTCATGAGTATGTGATGAAATGTTTTTCAAAAACAAAAGTTTTAAACCCAGTTTTCCCAAAATTAAGATTTTCAAGCATTCTCCATAAGTTCTCAAGCATCAAATCTGTTTTGCATAAAAACTCAAGGTATTTGCAAACTCGGTTGGTCAGACCAAAAGCACACACAATAATATATACAATGTTTAACAAAGAGTAACTTGTGTAGTGTGTGCAACTAGCAAAAGCTTGAGATACATGTGAGATGATATGTGAATAGCAATCAACCACAAGGTCTACAAAATTCATCACATAGGATTTGAAAGAGACTATCACCTAAAGAGTTACATCATATAACTCCCACATCTCTTAGATCATAAGCTTGCAATCATGTAAGTTTCTTGATTTTGCCTCATATTGTACACACAAATTTTAATTGTTCAGAAACTTATTAAAATAGCCAGGATAATGTACACACCAATTTTAGCATTTATTTGATTTAGCTTTAAGTCCAATAATGTACACACCAATTTTAGCATTTAAACCGAGTCTACACCTTATGATTTTTTTGTGTATGTGCTACACTTTCTCAAGTACAAAATCTTACGATATGCACTAAGGTATTCATAATTGGCTAGTGAACAGTGGTGAGATGGTTATTTATGTCTTTCTCAAAGGTTCAAGTCCGACAGTCAAACACATGTGACTTCAAGATCAAGACAAAATGATCAAAACCATAAACATTTTTCCCACACAACATACACTACAAAGTTTCAACTAGTAAAGTGCAATAAGTAAGCTCATCAAATCTAAACAAAATACAAAATACATGTTATATGAAAATAAATTGACCAACCTTGTTTTCAAAACCAAGAAAATAGTGCAAAACACAATTTGCTTCCTTTTTTCTTTTTCTTTTTTTTAAAAAAAAAAAAAAACCTAGAATGAAATGCATGAATGTTATGCAATGCAAATCCTAGAAACAAAGAAAACAAAAAACCAAAGAACAATGGTCAAAAAGAATATAGCAATAAAGCACAAGGATCATGTCAGAAGGACTCAATTAGATTGAGCCTTTTGCATCCAAAACTTTTTAGATGCACCACGAGCATTGGAGTTCTTATTCACATGAGAATGATTTCCAACTCTAGGATTAGAATAAAGGTTTAAAGCCTTTACCAATTCACCAATGAGTACCATAGGATCTTGTGCTTGAGGCACAGGTACTTTTGGTTTGTTTGCTCTCTTAGTAGCTTGCAGCTTGTAACAGTTTGGACGAATATGTTAAGACTTTCCACAAAAATGACAAACCCATGCAAGCTTATCATGTGATCGTCCTTAGAAAGGGTAGACTGCTTAGGTTTGGACTCTTTAAGATCAACCATAATCTTCCTAGGAGGTGTAACTTCTAAGGGTTCGACAACCTCACTCACAACCTCACTCACAGGGGGTTCAGAAGAAGATGAAGGAACAAAGATAGTGGAATTGGATGTAGACACATTGATGCTTTCTACAAAACCTAGCCCAAATTTGTCAGAAGGAAAATTTTGAACACTAAGCATATGATCAAGTTTGGAACTAGCAGATCTATTAGTTTGTTCTCTAGCAACAGAAAGCTCATGTTCCAAATTCTTAACTTTATCAAGCAAAAGCATGTTCTTAATCTTCACATTATTCAAAAGTTCAATAGCATCAAACAATTTAACAAGCAAAATTTTCTTATCAAGCTCAAGAGATGCAATTTTCTTCAAGCCTAATTCAACATTCATAGCATCCTTTATAGTAACTTTGCAAAGTTTATTATAAGCTTCTTGAAGATCTGCATCCTCAAAGAGTTTCCCATCAGAAGGGTTCTCTTCAATAGATACACTTTCATTGACTACAACTGTAGCAATGAAAGTAATGAAGTTTTCATCCTCGTCACAACCAGACTCATCATCAAAAACTTCACCATCACTAAGGGTTACAGCCATAGCGTTACCCTTAGACTTCAAGCAAGTAGGACATTCAGATTTCATATGACCATACCCATGACATCCAAAACACTGAGGAACCATAGAATTATTAGAAGATTGACCTACTTTTTCTCTAGGTTTATCGGTGTTGTTAACCTTAATGAGATCATTCTTCCTAAAGTTTCTAGGTTCAGCAGTGTTCTTATCTCTTGCCCTTCTATTGTTGTTTCTAAGGAAATTCCTAAAGTTCTTGGCAAGGTAAGCAATCTCTATAGCAAAGAGTTCATCATCAAATTCACCAACATCAACATCATCAACTGACATAAGAGCCATTGATTTGGATTTGCTAGTCTTTGGTAGATTCAACTCATAAGATTGAAGAGATCCTATAAGTTCATCAACAGGGATGGAGTCCACATCCTTGCTCTCAGTGATGGCAGTCACTTTGGGTCTAAAATCTTCAGTCAAAGATCTAAGAATCTTCCTAACAATTTTAGGTTGATCATAGATTTTACCCAAATTATATGCAGAATTAACAATATCATTAAGTTTAGCATAAAATTCATCAAAAGATTTATCATCAGACATCCTAATGCTTTCAAATTTAGAAGTTAATTGCTACAATTTATTGATTTTAACTACCTTTGTGCCTTCATGCATAGTCTGGAGGATATTCCAAGCAATATGAGCAACCTCAGCATTAGAGATTCTCTTAAATTCCTCCATAGAAACAGTGTTAAAGATAGCATTCATAACTTTGCTATTGAATGCAGCTGCTTCTTTTTAAGAAGTTTGCCACTTGCTAACAGGAATAGTGGGCTTCTCCCATCCGTATTCGACGGAGTTCCAGACTCTCTCATCAATTGATTTCAGGAATGCTTTCATCCTTACTTTCCAATAAGCATAATTATTCCCATCAAAGTGAGGAGGAATAACAAGAGAATGTCTGTGTTCCATGACAATAAGGGTCAAGGATCAGCTCAGTGATCAAAAGATCAACAACAAGAAAGCAACCTGCTCTGATACCATTTGTGAGTTTTTAGACCCCTTAAAACACAATTGGATTAACCTAGTTAATTTGTCAAGTTATTACTTAGTCCAAATTCTAGATCTTGGTTATCACAATCAAACAATCATATCATGCATAGCAAGGAAAATATAAATAACACAATGATATGATGACCCAGGAAACCACACCGGTAAAAACCTGGGGAGGATTTAACCTAGTTATCCTTAAGGTAAACCTAAATCCACTATGAAAGAATCGAAGTTTTACAATATGACTTAGACCACTAACATCCTATTGCTACCCACCAGTAGAAACTTACTGACACGACCACGTGCAAGCTTCGAGACCACGAACTCCTTCTTTCTTGGACTCTCCAGCAAGTATAAGCACACCCGCTTGTGTTTCTTTAAACTTCTTAGTGCAGCAACTAAATAATCATCAAGCTCTCAATGAAATCTCCTTCTTGATAATCCTAAGCATGTGTAAAGGAAAGCTCCTCACAGATCTCACAAGAGATTTACATAAACCGCAATATGAGCAACATCTAAAACGTGGCTAGAGTTTGCCTTATATACCTAGGGCAGAAACATAAAACCCTAAATGTTTTAATAAACTAGGGCTGAGTTGGAATTCTGCAAAAAAATGCATTCTGCATCAGCTTGAATCCAACTTTACATAAAAGACACAACTTTGAGCAAGTCTAAACAAGACTAAACAACCTATTTTGATCATGGTTTGCCAACAATACACATTAGAGTTCTAAATACATTAGTTCCTAAGTCTTTAGAACCTAACATTGTGCATTCACGGGTCCTCTCCATTATTTGTTCTTTCCTAGCCTCCTTACTAAGGAGATATATTTCTTCTCGTTCAAGAATGACAATGTTTTCACTGAGATTTCTCACATAACCATATTTGCGCCCCAAACATCCTATTATCCCATGCCCAGCTTGTACTGCTGGTGTCACCAAATTCCCAATTGCTTGTGCAGCTGCTGTGCCCAACATCCTGCAAAAATTGTTTTAAAAAAAAATTGATAATTACATGGGACTATGTTCTTTTTTATTGTAATAAGATAAACGATTAATGAATGAAATCAAGCACGACCTGCTAGTAAACGTGCAGCACAGGAGTTGAAAATTTGGCACCATTGAGGATAATGTGTATTTTCTATTTTGTTTGTTATTTATCAAGTGAACACATGCTCAATCAAATTAATGCCAGTTGTAATTTGTAATCAAGCACCAAGTACTATTAAAAACAACTGATTGTTTCATTTTATAATGATAGTCATCTCTAATAAAACTGGAGCCATGTTGCAGAAAGCCATGTTGCAGAAAGCCCCCCCCCCCCCCCCCAAAGTCTGCCTCTATCATCTTGCTCTCTTAATACTGGGCCCAACCATGGCTAAGACCCACCAGGCCTTCCACCGTCGAAAGCCACCAGGTCTCACGAAGACCTTTCTTTTGAAGAAATTGTTTAATGCAATCTTTCTATATATAACTCTCTCTTCTTCCATTTCCCTTCCCTTACTTTTTCCTCTCTTCTTTCCTTTTCCTCTCCCTTACAACCAAACAGGATATTAGTTTCCAAATTTAGCTAATAAAAAAAAAAGTCTTTTAAGGATATTAATAAAAAGAGTTTGAGTTTGGTAATAATGGAGTGTAAAATTCATGTTTCATATCAGCTTTTTACTTAAAACTCAATACATCATACCACAATTAATAACATCTTAATAAACTCCCAATGTGGTTGAATTTTCAGATGATGAATATTATAATTGATTGAGTGTGGTTGTTCTTATTCTATAATACGTGATAAGATGATGTGGCATGTTGAGATCGGCGGATATAAAACTTGGGTTTTAAACCACATCCTTATACAATTTAATCTTTAATAAAAATATGTAAAAAACATGTTTAATTACCATTTTAGTCTTTAACACATGTACTATGTATCAAAATGGTTTTTAACATCTTAAACATGTCAATTTTGTTTCTAAACTTTTGGTATTTTATCAAAATAATCCTTATTATTAAGCGGTACATGAAAAGAATTGATGTATCTAACATTAATATCAAAATAACATTTTTATGCCATCTAAGCTATCCTTTGAATTATCATGTGTCCTTAATTAGAAAATAAAATAAAATATTTGAAAATATATTAATTGCATCTCCATAAGTAAATGAGATGTCATTTTATTAGTGGAAATTGAAAATTTCTTTTCTTTTCTTTTCCTCTGCTTTCTCGGCAACCAAATGGGGTTCAAGTCTTGAATTTTTAGTTAAAGTGCTCATGAACATCATCTAAAAAACATACTGTTTACCTAATTTTAAAATGAAAAAAAAAAAAAAAAAAAAAAAAAAAAAAAAAAAACAAACAAACAACAAACAAACAAACAAAGCAAAACAAAACAAAAGCCAAATGTCAATTTTTTACATTATCATTTTTTTAAGAAGTTAAAGTTATTACCAATTGTATTATAAAAATCTTGTAAATGAACATGGTAATGAATATAATTAGTTTCATGTCAACAAGGTAATAAATCAATTTCCTAATTATTTTTCTATTTTGTGTTTAAAAATTGATATATTCATTTAATAAAAGTAGTGTGTAACCCCGTGCATATGCACATGTACATTTAAAAACAATCACAATCACAATTATATATATATATATATATATATATATATATGATTTAGAATCTAATTGATCTAGACTCTTCAGTTTTTGTACGAAATAATTCACTTGCTACAAAAATTAAAATATTAGATGGGATACATGGTGCAAAATTGAACTCCAATTAAAATTCAATTTAGAATCTAATTGAATTTAGACTCTTTGATTTTTGCACCTAATAATTCACTTGACACAAATTTAAAAATTAGATGAGACACATGCGCAAAATTAGATTCCAATTTAGAATTTAATTAAATTTTCTCTCTAATATATATTATATATATGTATGTATGTATAGCAACCTACCATCACTCTATTTAAAATTACATGTTGTTCATGAAATCACAATCACATATATGGCCCTTTTTTAGGAGCCATTATCTCATAAAAAAAAAAAAAAAAAGTTTGTATATTGCAATTTATTTGGAATGGTGAGTCCATCGGTATTTGGAATCAATGTTTTTTTTTTTTTTTTTTTTTTTTTTTTTTTAAAAAACCTTAAATTGGACACGTGGCGCAAAATTAAACAACAATTGGAATCCAATTTAGAATCTAATTGGATTTTCTCTCAGTTTTGGCTTTAATTATATATATAGACTGGTTATTGGCCCATGCGTTGCATGTTTTTTTTTTTTTTTTTTGGTACGATCTTTTTTGGTAAATATTATGATTGGAGAACATTTTTGGGGGAAAAAAACTTCTTTCATTTTTATGTAGTGATTTAAAAAAAAAAAACAATGAAGGGTTTTATGATAAATTTGGTTAATTTTATAAAATACATTTATATAAAATAAAACTCATAAAATGCATAAGATATACGTAAAGGTATAATTCATACTACGCATGAAAGTTATTGTATTTCTTTTTTTTTTTAATTTCTATTAGCTAGATCACATTTCTTAAATAAACTGAATAACCATTTCATCACCCCATTATGCACGTAATGATTGGAATGTTGTTAGTTAATACATGATTGCTTGATAAACAATATTGAGTAAAAATTATTTTAATTCTATTTAAGAAATTTTTTGTGAAATTTTCATTTTCATGTCCATTTTTTTAATCTAATAGAGTTAATTTTTCACGTTAGTTTAATTGAATAGTATTGTGTTTATATATTTCTTTTTAACTACAATTGATAATTCACAAAATGAGTAAACAACTTGTTGAGTATTACAAAAGATACAAATATGAACATTAACGTGAGCATGAACATGAAGGGAGATTTCTATTCATTTTCTTGAAGAAAAAATGTACTTACAGAAAATTCCAAACTTTATTAGGTAAAGAAGAATCAAGTTATAGATAACAAAACCAATAAACCAAAAATTTTAGGAGCCTAAGAGGAGCCGTTACTCATTTGAAACAATCCAAAATACTCAAGGACTAAAAGAAAAACCATCCACTCCACACTTCCATCGCAACTGCTTTAGCTCAAGGAAAACAATATATATCTCTATATCTTTCTTCGTCTTTTTTTAGAAATAATTATAATATGCTGCTAACCCCGCAACTTGAACCTTTTTTATCTAACTTTCGCAATTTGAGCATATGTGAAAAAGGCATATACATACCACAAATGGTGAAGGAGAAAGAAAAAGTTGCTAATCTCTTTTAATATGGTTAATTGCTTTGCCTTAATCAGTGGCCCAAACAACATACCGCTTATTCATACTAGAATCACAAATGACAATGCAGCATTAGCCATCTGTAATTGCTAATCTGAAAGTAAAGATTTCTTTAATAGCTCTACCTTCATTTCTTTTAGCTAATATGTCTTTACTAAATCAAAATCAAACCACAAAAATCATATAAAAATCACCAAATTAGAGTTTAAAATTATAATTAAATTTTTAAAAGAAATCTAGGCACAATTGCATAAAAATTAATTCCATGTAACTAAGTCACACTCAGGAATATTGGACCCTTTTTCCTTTTTATAAATAGGCGGGTCCTAATGGGATAAGGGGGCTAACAATTTTCTCTCCAAAACATTTATTGTAGGAACATAAAAGTTTTCCATTGTAGACTTTTCACGCTTAAAAAACATGACTTGCCAACTTATCAAACTAGAGTTTTTAGTACTTGAAAGAACAAACCCCAGTGTATATAGTGTCAAATTCCATAGTCTCCTGTTACATCAAATGAGTGTTTAATTTTTCTCGCAAAGTATTGAATAGTAAAGCTTCTGGGCCATAGTCTCAACTACAACTCTCAATCATGTTGGACTTGGATGACACCTATCAACAACATATCATTATGAGATGTAGAAAAAATTTGGAGAGTACACAATGTTTAGTGTGGATGGAAAGAAATTTCATCATATTCCAATTGGTTAGGTCAGTAAGGGGCCTATTCCAATTTAATGATCCTAGAATTTTGTATACAAGTAATAATCAAGGAAACTTCCACCTAAAATAAGTCAGACTTTTGGCAAGAGAGAAAATTGATGTCTAGACAAATCAAGCTAAGGCCGACCAAAATGGACCCTATTCTTAATTTCTTATCTCTATTTGTTCCATGTACAAGACTTACAGTCAATGCTTGGCATATAAAAGTTGAACATCTTATCTAAAGTCCATCCTCTAAAAGCTTGAGAAAAAATTCATTTAAACCAACACAATATATAAATTATAAAGGAATCAAAGAAAAATTGTCAAAAATAATGAAAATTTAATCTATGCTTTAAATTCTTATAAGGATGAACACAATAGCAATATCATTTTTTTTAAAAATAATAAAGTAAAAAAAAAATCTATGCTTATTTTGCACGTATGATAAAGTCCTAGCACAAAGTTTTTTTAGACTCATGCTAATTAGTGATTAGGAGTTATGGAGATATATATATATATATATATATAAATAAATAAATATATATATATATATATATATATATATATAAAGCAGAGTTCTCATGCGGGAATGCATGAGGTTTTGCGAAGCTCTAATTTTGCATTAAGCATTTTTTTACCTCTTCCATTAAATTTTTTTTTACTGCTACCCAAAAATTACATTAACTTATTTTATTGTTATCTCATTATTCTCTCATTAATTGCCTAAGTTTACATCACACATTTCTCTATTTTTCATGTCTTTTAGCATACCCACCATTTTAATATTTTAAAGAAAGCAAAATAATAATAATTAGGCATAAATGCACTTTTAGTCCCTACATTTTGGCATTTTTTCCATTTTGGTCCCTACATTTTCATTTTACCACTTTTAGTCCCTAAACCAATTAACGTGTGACATTTAAGTCCTTACTGTCACCCAGCTAACAGAAAAAGCTGACGTGGCTGACAACACATTAAAATAATAATTAAAAATTCTATTTTGGCATTTAAAAAATGCCACATCAGCATCTAAATTAATTTTAATTAAATTAAAAAAAATAAAAACAAAATTAAAAATAAAAAATTAAATGAATTGAGATCTAAGAACATAAGAACTTGTTCTTCAATGTTCTTCTTAAATCAAGAAATAAACCCAGCAATGACATCAAACCCAGAATCAAAGAGCAAACCCACTTTACCTCACCAATGCCGTCTTCTTCACTCTGTTTTTCTCTGTGGTCTACTTCTTGCTCACTCGCTAGCAAGAGAAGATTCGTAACTCCACCCCTTTTCATGTCCTTAACTTGTCTAAGATCTTCGCCATTTTCGCCTTCGTCACTTCCTTCATCTACCTCCTTGGTTTCTTCGGAATCGATTTTGTCCATTCGATTCTTCAACTTCCACCGATTGCTGGCCTAACGAGGATGAAATCGACGATGCCTAGAACACAGACGAAATCATTCTTAAAGAAGACTCTCGTAAAGTCCCTTGTGGTGCTGGCCTCGATTGCTCATCTCCTCAGATCGTAAACAAGGAAATCGTCTCTCCTCCTTCCCTGGTACCTATGGTATTGAGCAAAGAGGATAAGGAGATCATCAACTCAGTCTTGAAAGGATTGACACCTTCTTACACTCTCGAATCAAAACTTGGAGATTGTAAAAGAGCTGCAGCGATTCAACGCGAGGCGCTTCAGAGAATCACTGGCAAATCATTAACTGGGTTACCTCTCAAGGGGTTTGATTACGAATCTATACTTGGCCAGTACTGCAAGATGCCAGTGGGTTATGTTCAGATCCCAGTTGGTATTGCTGGACCACTTTTGCTGGATGGGATAGAGTACTCTGTTCCCATGGCTACCAGAAAGGGTTGCTTGGTGGCTTGGATCGGTGATTGTTGGTGGGTTTGACTGGGTTTGATCGAATCTAGGTTTAGAGAAAGAGATGTTGGTGGGTGCTAGGTTCGACTGGGTTCATTGGTTGGGATTGCAAGGTTTATTATTGTTGTTGGTCTGATCAGTGATCGTTTCTAGACATTTGGGGTTTGGGGTTCGCTAGAGATTTGGTTTTGGCATTTGTTGGGAATTTCGCATTTTGAAATTTCTTTTTGTTTTTTAAGTTATTAACTTGTTGTGGTATTCGAAATATCTTTGATTATGGTTTGGTTTGGGAGTGGATGAATTGGGTGCTTTGTTGGGTTTCTATTCTTTGGATGGTTTGGTTTGGGTGTGGTTTCATGTGGGTTTTCCTGTGTTTACTCTTGTTCATGCTCTTTGATTTGGTGATGTTCATGTTTTTTTTTCTCTCTCTATAGGTTTGATGTTCATGTTCTTTTATTCTGGGTTTGCTCTTTGATTCTAGGTTTGATGTCGTTGCTGGGTTTATTTCTTGATTTAAGAAGAACATTAAAGAACAAGTTCTTATGTTCTTAGATCTCAATTCATGTAATTTTTTATTTTTTGTTTTTAATTTTTTTATTTAATTAAAATTAATTTAGATGCTGATTGGCTCTTTTTAAAGCCAAAATAGATTCTTTTAATTATTATTTTAATGTACCATCAACCATGTCAACTTTTTTCTGTTAGTTGGGTGATGGTAAGGACTTAAATGTCACACGTTAATTGGTTTAGGGACTAAAAGTGGTAAAATGAAAATGTAGGGACCAAAAAGGAAAAAATGCCAAAATGTAGGGACTAAAAGTGCATTTACGCCTAATAATTAAGGAGTAATAGTAATAACTAACCAAATAAGGCCTTGGAGAGAGATAGAGAGACACAAAAATGTTGTGGATTGTTAAATAAAACACATTTTTTCATTACAAAATCAAAACGCATTGTTTCACTATAAAAGACTTGAGATTGACAAAACATTTGAAAGAGAGAGAAAGAGAAATCTAAGGGACCACCACCTCCATCATATTAGCCTCCCACTACCATCAAGACGTCGAAACCCCTACGGGCATTTTTTTTTTCTTTTTAAGTTAGGGGATTAAATATGATTTATATTTTGGGTAATTTGGTTGGATAGTTTTTGTTTTGGGTATATAAGTAAAGAGAATATTTGGTATGCTATGTAAAGCCATCTACCATGGTTTTAAATAATCTATAAGACAAATGCATACACACTTGCCCACACCATGATTTAATGTCACACTATCGATGAGTAGAAGACAGTGAGAGAATTGGACATACCTTTATTTCATAGTATTAAATATGGAAAAATGCCGTGCAAAACTTGATGTCTAGAATAAGGATGTATTCGGCCATGTAGGAAAAAATATTGCTAGGCTACGTAAACATTTAGAATGGTTGGAACTACAGGCGACATGTCTGGAAAACATCAATACCATGAGGGAAACTCGGGTTGAATTAAATTACTGGCTTGATAAGGAGGATATGATGTGGAAGCAAAGGTCCAGATTGAATTGGTTTAGAGATGGGATAGGAATACAAGTATTTTCACTCCAAAGCTTTGAATAGATTCCAGAAAAACTGTATTGAAGGCTTGGTTGATAATAATGGGTTCTGGCAAGTTGAAGAAAAGGAGATTGATAGGATAGTAATTGATTATTATTCTGACTTATTCAAGTCTTCATGTCCCACAGAATTTACAGAATTGCTAGATGCAATTGGGCCAAAGGTATCTCTTGCTATGAACTCTATGCTAACTTGTGATTTTCAAGAGGTGGAAGTTTACAAAGTGCTCAAACAGATGTATCCACTCAAATCTCCAAGTCCTAATGGTATGCCTCCTTTATTCCTTCAGCATTTTTGGCCTACTATTGGGAATGTTGTTACTAAAACAGTGCTGGATTTTCTTAATCTTGGTATCATTCCTCCTAAGTTTAATGAAACCCAAATTGTTTTAGTTCCAAAGATTAAGGACCTTAAGAAAATTACTGAATTTCGGCCTATTAGTTTGTATAATATGGTGTATAAGCTAGCCTCAAAAACCCTTGCTAATAGACTTAAGAAAGTGCTACCAAAAATTATTGGTGACTCACAAAGTGCCTTTGTGCATGGAAGGTTAATAACGGATAATGTTTTGGTGGCTTTTGAGACTATGCATCATATTAATCAAAAGAGAGGGAGCAAAATTGGAGAAATGGCTTTGAAGTTAGATATGAGTAAAGCATATGATAGGTGGAATGGGTTTGTTTGGAAAAGATTATGGAGAAACTGTGTTTCAGCTCTAGGTGGAGAGAACTAATGATGTAGTGTATTTCTTCTGTCACTTATGTTGTTAGGATTAATGGATCTCCCCAAGGTAATATTATCCCTTCTAGGGGTCTTCACCAAAGGGATCCTTTATCTTTATATTTATTTTTAATTTGTGTTGAGGGCAAAAACTTCATTATTCTTTAGTTGCAACACTGATAGAGACATATAGGAGGAAATCAAAACAAGATTTAGGGCTCAAATAATTAGGCAGCATGAACAATATCTTGGACTTCCATCATTGGTGGGTAGAAATAAGAGAAATACGTTCAATGTAGTCGAAATGGTTACCTCCGGATGAGCCTTCTTATAAGATTAATGTGGATGGGGCTATTTTTGCTAGTAAAAAAGAAGCTAGTGTGGGAATGGTAATAAGAGATCATGAGGGTAATTTTATTGCTAGGATGTGCAAAAAGTTTCAAGTTCCATTAGGGGCTATTGAGGTTGAAGCAAAGGCTCTTGAAGCTGGAATGTTTTTTGCAGTTGATATGGTTATTCAGGACTTTATCTTGGAAGGAGACTCTCTCAATCTGGTTCGAGCATTGTAACATAACTCTCCTGCTCTTGCCTCTATTACTAATCTGATTTATGAAGTTCAAGTTATGTCCTACGAGTTCAGAAGAGTTAGACTTTCTCATGTTTGTAGGAAGGGCAATGTCCATACTCATCTTTTAGCTAAACATGCTATGAGTATTGATGATTTTTCAGTTTGGATTGAATAGAGTCCTTGTTTTTTAGAATAAGCTCTTCTCCATGATGTATCTATTACTAATATTTCCTAATAAAGTTCTGGTGTTTTATAAAAAAAAAATAAATAAATAAAAATTCTATAAGGATAGGGTGTAAAACTCAAATTTTGCAGCCTTCAATCCAAACATGTCACATTATCTTATCACATATTTAAGAATAAATACAACCACACCCAATTCAATTATAATACCTATATATAAATCCAACCAAATTGGGAGTTTATTGAGATGTTATTAAGTATGGTAGGATATATTGAATTTTAAGTAAAAAATTGATGTGACAATTTCTTACTGAACGATGTTAAACATGAGTTTTACACTCATCCTTACCAAATTCAGACTCTTAATACTAATCTCAAAATATAGGCATCAAAATAGTACTTTCACTTAATTTCTAATATCGTTGTTGATGCAAAACTTTTGTAAGTAAATGTTGTTTTGGATTTTTTTTTTTTTTTTTTTCATCTTCATAGTAGATAAATTGTGTTTCTATCATTATTAGTTTTAAGAAAAACAATTTGTGCATTGTGCATGTTATAGATTAGTTAAATAATACTAAAATAGTAAGTATAATGGGTAGCAAAATCATAATCTAACATTGTTGTTGGGTCACCCTATAAATTATTTGGGATTTTTGTTTTTAATATAAGGAAAAAGTTAAAAGAGGCTCTAAGTGAATTAATTTAGAAAATATTTTTAAAAATATTTGACAAGAAAAGAAAATAATTAATTAATTAATTAATTAATCTTTTTACAATTTTTTATATTTTTATTAAAGTGGTATTAATACTTTTCTACAATAATCTATTAACAAATACTCTAAGAGTACATATTAATCTAACCCTTATTATAAAAGGTCAGAAAATAATTTGACCCTTCGGTTTAGTTGTTGTTGAGGATAAATTTTTCACACCACATGGCTTCATTCCATTGGCGACCCGTACCACATCAACATTATCATGGATTTTGGGAAAATCTCTCTTAAAGCCCAATAAAACTCATATTTACACAAAAGGCATCAAGGCCCATAGTTCGAGCTCATGGCACAACATCTCATTTTTTGGCTTATGATCCAAGCTCATGAGTCTCATCGGGGGAAATTTGGGAGTCGTGGTTTGGAGGGCCAAGAAGTATGTTTTATAAAGCTCCAGTGGTTCAAAGTTAATAAAGGAAAGCATGTTGCTTGACATGTCTTCCCCAATTCCCTGAATTCTGACAGGTCAGTGTGCAATAAGTAACATTTGGTAAGCCTCTCGTATCACTTAACACTTAAAATGATAAAACTCTCCATGCTCTTTACATAAAAATTAATGTCCATCATATAATATGAATTTTAAAATATAATTATATCATTTCATATTAATTATATTATTATTTTCATATAAATCAATTCCAAGCATATGGCTAAATATACATCAGTATCTCATATTTAGCATTAAATGCTCTCTTTACTCTCCAAGATTTGGTTAAAATACAAAAAGACCATATTTACATCTCTAAGACTTCATCAAACATCAACCAACTAGTCTATTACTTACCAAAATTATATATGGACTAAACATATAATTTTTCAAGAGACGAAACTTAGCTGAAAATACCAATAACAGCTCCAGCAAAAGCTGCAACAACTTCTGCACAAGCTGCTACAGGTCCAGTGGAAGCTACAACAACTTCTGTAGAAGCTGAAACAAGTCCAGCGGAAACTACAAACAACTCCAGCAGAAGCTATAGAAGCTCTAGCAGATTGACACATCCTAAAATGATGTCATTTGCCCATTAATGCCCAATCCCAACTGCTCACTATCAGAAACAAAAGGATCCCATAAAGATTATCTTGCCATTTTTAGCCAAACCATGACTTTAATGCCAAATATTTTTTCCTCCAAGCAAGATGTCATTTAGATGACATCTTTCAACTATAACAGCGGTGATTGACAGCTGTTACAGCTATAACATCAGCCTTAAAGTCCCTAGCTTTCTTGTTTTGGCTAAAAAACAAAGTCCCACCAATGAAACCACTTACTTTGCTAAGTCCCACCAATGAAACCACTTACTTTGCTAAGGATTTTTCCTTATTTGCGAATTTTCCCTTTAACTAAGTTTTGATCTAGTTACATACTTGGCTCTATATAAAGAGGACCAAGCTACACATTAAAGGGGGACAGACCATCCATCTCTCTCTCATCCCATTATTCTGAAACTTCACTCATTTGGCTGCCACATACACATTTTTATACTTCCTCATCTCTCTTACAAAATCCCTCTTCATAGATAACAACACAACACACATATTACAACACACCATTATCCATTACCCATCTTTCCCACACTCCATTATTTTGAAACTTCATTATTTTTGCTGCCCAAAACACATTTCCATCTCATTCTTTATTTCTCATACAAAATCTCCCTTCTTAGAAAGCAACATAACCCATAACACAAATAATCTCATGTATTTACTATATTTAACCTTCATATTATCTATCTCACACTTCCATATATTTTACAAACACATTCCCCACAAAATACCCATACACACTTCTCATATATCTTTAAACTCCATGTCTCACAAAGTATGCATATACAAGATCCATGTCTAACAAAGTATCTACATATAATTCATATACATATTACAAACACCATATCTCACAAATTATATATATTTCTTACCATCTCCACACATCTTAAGACACATCAAGCACTCTTCTAAGAACACATTACAAAAGCCCTTTTCTCATGAAGGCATATGAACATCAATACTAAGGCCTTTCTCTTTAAAGGCACAAAGACTTCATATTAGAGTCATTCTCATTAAAGACATACATTTCTAATACTTATGAAATTAAAAGCCCTTCTTATGAAGGACAATATCACTCATGTTTGACTAATAACTAAAAGAGCATCACATGGGCAAAATCATTTAAGTGCATGATTAAGGGGACAAACTTAACCAACCAATGCACACAGTTGGACATGCTCTTTCTCCCTCCAGTTGCACCCATTTTTCCCTTTCAAACATGAAGTCACCATGAGAGAATTCACTTCACCATGTTGCTGAAATGCTAAGTTCACTGATGTTACGACTGGAGCTACAAAATATGAAAGTTGCTGAAATGCTAAGTCCATTGATATTATGGATGGAGCTGCAAAATATGAAGATAAGTCGTTATATTTTATTCTCAACTTTATATTATTGAGTATATTTTATTCATTACTATTTTACCGCTAGATGTAAGTTATTTTAATATCATCTCACTATTTAATGAACATGATCTCACTAACACTTCATTAATAAACATACATATTAATAAATCGATCTACCACCAACGCACATATATTATTTGGACATGAACCGCCATTGGACATATTTTTTTTTTTTTTGGAAATGAACTGCCGGTGGACATATATTATTTGGACATAGACCATTACTGGACATATCTTATTATGTTGAACATGAACCATGAACCGCAACTAGACATGGACTATTGAACTCATCCCATTGTTGGACATTTGACACCTAATTAATTATTTTCTAATATTGGACATCACTTAATATACATAATAATAACGTATCAACCCACCATTTAATCAAAGCTATCATACTAAATATATTATTTATTTATTTCAACCATTATCATGATTCTAAGACTTTGGGTTTCATCTATTTTGTAGGCTTAAAAATACACCGGAAGCCATTGGTTTATGTGGCCCAATGTCGAGTACCGGGTTGAACTCCCCAAAACAAATTCGAACCTAGCAAAGTCACACCTCCTGTGAAAAACACGTGGCTACACGCAAAAAACCGCCCCCAACAATTATTAAATTATTAATTGTATAAATTTAATCCTTAACCTTATTTTATTTATTTTATTTTATTTGAAACTTTTGAATATTTTTATTAGAAGACGGTTAGCTGGAGAGTGCAATTCCTTTCACATTACTTCAACTTTTTCATAATTTTTAAGAGCATTCACATTGGGACTTCTAAATTCCATATGTTGCTGATATTTAGCATCTAACCATTAAAATGATGCATTACCCGGACATGTAAACCTAAAAAATTTTACAAGTTCGTTACAGTGTGGAGATGGGTGGGTTTCTCTTGGTTTTTTTTTATGGTGGTGGTGGGTTTGGAGTTGTGTGTGTTTTTTTTATAGGTTCTTGTGGTTTGTGGCCGGTGTGTTGCAGATTTTGTTATGGTGTCATGGTTGTTGTTTCTGGGTTCTATGGGTTTTTTTTTTTTTTTTTTTTCCTATTGTGACCAGTGCCTAAAGGAAGAGGTGGGTATGGATTTGATATGGATGGTGGCTAAATTTTATCTCTGCTCTTTCTTTCTTTGTGAGTATGGCTGAACTGGCATCAGAGAGGAAAAAAAAAAAATCAAGGCTTTTTTCAAGTTGCAACAAGGTGTGTATTGGTGGGTGGTTGTTCTGGGTTTGGGATGGTGGTGGGTGGATGAGAAAGAGAGAATACAGAGAGACGGAGAACAAAGATGAAGAGAGAAGAGAGAAGGGAGAGAGAGATTTTTTATATTATTTTATTATGTAATTTATATTATTTTAATGTGTTGTATGTAATAATAAAATATGAGATGTTGAGAGTATTGTAAAATAGTGTTGTATAATTGATAAAGTAGATTTTGAGATAATAAAATGAAATAAGTTTTACATACAGGATGCGAATGCTCTAACTCTTTTTTTTTTTTTTTTTTTTTTTTTTTGATAAGTAAGAATGTTAAATATACGAATGGCTACTCTATGCATGAAAAAACATAGAGCAAACCCAGAAAATACAAGAAGGAAACAAAGAAAAAGCAAAAAAGAAAACCAATCCATAGATTAATTACAAAGAGAAAGAGAGCTAATGAAAGAAGGGAGAGAATCACTAGTCGTGAGTCCCCGAGCCCGAGACCAATCAAAAAGAGTCCCACTAAAAGAAGCAAGCATCTGATCACCGAAACTATCCAAATCCTTAAAAGTCCGCCGATTCCGTTCCTTCCAAATACACCAAAAGATGCACAACAGAACTAAATTCCATATCTGAGACAAGTGTTTCCCCAACCAATTCCACCAGCCAAAAAGCAAATCTAGGATCGAACTAGGTACAACCCAAGACAGGCCAAAAGTTATAAAGACAAATCTCCATAACCAATAAGCCATCTCACAATGAAGAAGTAAATGATCTACCGACTCTCCACAATGTCGACACATAATGCACCAGTCCACAAAAACCAGTCTCCTCAATCTTAGATTATCACCCATTAGGATCTTATTCCAAGCTACACACCAAACAAAAAAGGAAACTCGCCTAGGGGCCTTTACTTTCCAAATAGTTTTCCAAGGAAAAACAATTGAAGGAGATTCCTTAATTTGTTATAATATGACCGAATATCAAAATCCCCATTAAACTTCAACTTCCATCTCATCCGGTCTCCCACATCCATTGGAGGAGTATTAGCTCCCAACATACGAAGAAAATGCAGCCCTTCCTCCATCTCCCAATCATTAAATTCTCGAATAAAACGAACATCCCAACTTCTTCTATCCTCCTCCCCCTGCCTTGACAAGGGAGCTTCAACAGATACCTCCTTATCAAAGGCAATACCATACAACCTTGGGAAGGCCAAGTGAAAAGGTTGACCCCCACACCACCCATCTTGCCAAAACCTCACTCTATTCCCCAATCCAACAACAAATTGACAATTTTTACTAAAATCCTCCCATCCCATGCGAATACCTCTCCACAAATTACACCCATGAACTCCCCTACCCAGTTTTGAGGTCCAACCCCCCCACTCTTCTCCATATTTTAAAGCTACCACCCTCCTCCATAGTTGATCCTCTTCCTTCCCAAACCGCCATAACCATTTCCCCAATAAGGCCTTATTGAAAGTAGTAAGTTTCCTTATCCCCAAACCACCATTAGCTATAGGCGCACAAACTTTGTCCCATCCTACCAAATGAGTTTTACTATCACCCCAAAGAAAATCCCTTTGCAGCTTTTCAATTCTATTAGCCACATGAGTAGGAATTGTGAATAGCGATAGAAAATAGGTAGGAAGACTAGATAGTGTACTCTTGAGTAACATCAATCGACCCCCCTTAGACAAATACAGCTTCTTCCACCCTGCTAATCTTCGCTCAAATTTTTCCAAAATAGGATTCCAAATTGAAGGGGAATTATGTGAAGCCCCTAAAGGCATGCCAAGATAAGACATAGGCAACTTTCCAACTTTGCAGCCCAAAATTTCAACCAGGGCATGCACATCATCAACCTCCCCTATTGGAACCATTTCACTCTTATGCACATTAACCTTCAAACTTGTTACCGCCTGCAAACTAAGTAACAACAACCAAATATGAAGGATTTGCTCTACATCCGCATCATAAAATAGGATAGTATCGTCTGCAAACAATAGATGTGTAACACATTCCCCACCACCCCTCCTACCTTCAACTTTAAAACCATGGATCAAGCAGGCTTCCTCCACTCTTCTAAACATCCTACTAAACACCTCCATCATAATCAAAAATAGCATAGGAGATAGCGATCCCCTTGGCTTAAACCTCTTGAACTACCAAAGAAATCAGCTGGAGACCCATTAATCAAAACAGCGAACTGGACTGTGGATATACAAGTACGGATCCACTTACACCACTTCACTTCAAAGCCCATTCTATGCAACAAATTCAACAAAGCCTCCCAATTCACATGATCGTAGGCTTTCTCAATATCAAGTTTACAAATGACTCCAAGAACCCTACTCTTCCCTCGGCTATCCACACACTCATTCGCAATAAGAACCGAGTCAAGAATTTGTCTCCCACCAACAAAGCTATTCTAAGACTCAAAGATTAACTGATCTAAAACCACTCTCAATCGATTTGCCAAAACCTTAGACAAGATTTTATATACACTCCCCACCAAGCTAATAGGTTGAAAATCTCTAATATTAGAGGCATCATTTTTTTTAGGAATTAATGCAATGAAGGTAGCATTAAGGGATTTTTCAAACTTACAATATTGAAAAAACTCTTCAAAGACCGCTAAGACGTCTTTCTCCACTACTCTCCAACAATGATGATAAAAAGCCATAGTAAACCCATCCGGACCTGGAGCTTTGTCCCCTTCCAAATCACGTACAACTTGAAGTATCTCCTCCTTCTCAAACTTCCTTTCAAGCCAAACCCTCTCCACATCCCCAATACGGTCAAATTCCAAACCCTCCACAAAAGGCCTCCACCCCTCAGTCTCCTTGTACAAATTTTTATAAAATTGTACTACCTGATTAGACACCTCGGATTCCTCCTCAAAAACCACCCCATCCACCTCCAAAGTCCTTAGATGATTAAATCTTCTATAAGAATTAACCATTTTGTGAAAAAAACTTGGTGTTATTATCCCCTTCCTTGATACATAACATCCTAGATTTTTTTCTCCAGGAAATTTCTTCCAAGGAAAGAAGATGTTCCACCTGGGACCTCAAAGCCGCCCTATGGCCTTTCTCCCCATCAGTGAGACCAAAGTCCCCTTCCTTGGCGTCTAATTTTTTCAGCTCCTCCAATAATAGTTTCTTTTGACGCTCTACATTACCAAACTCTCGGCAATTCCATTGCACAATGTCCTCTTTCAGAGCCTTCAATTTTTTTGCAAGCACGAAACTAGGTGTACCCACAAAAGAATGCCGATTCCACCAGAACTGAACTCTATCCACAAATCCCTCCATCTTCAATCACATATTTTCAAATCTGAACGGACTTTTCCCCCTTGCCATTCCCCCTGCCTCCAAAAGAATTGGACTGTGATCTGAGATAGGACGTGGTAAAATCCTTTGAAGAACATCTGGGAAGTGGTCCTCCCAATTTGGAGTGACCAATGCTCTATCAATCCTAGACATCGCTGGTTGATCAGTACCACTGGACCATGCATATCTACCTTCGTCTAAAGGCAAATCAACCAAGTTAAGATCCTCAATAAATTCAGAGAATTTTTCCATAGCCAAGGTCAAACGTGCCTTACCTCTACGCTTACTAGGAAAGCGAACAATATTAAAATCTCCAAAGCAGCACCACAGTAACCTCCAATACTGCTGAATACCCACCAACTCATCCCACATGTGACTCCTCTCAACATTCTCATTTGGGCCATAAACCCCTGAGCATGCCCATATAAAACCGTCCCCCACCCCTTGCCACTTTACCGAAACTGAGAAAATGCCAACCATAACCTCCACCTTCTCCAAAACCCTTTTATCTCACATAAGCAAGATACCACCAACAGTCCGATCAGCCTCCAAAACAGCCCAATTCACATATGGACAGCCCCACAAACTACAAACCAACTGTCTATTCATGATAGCAATTTTCGTCTCTTGTAAACAAACAACATCGCACTTCCACTCCCGTAATAAATTCTTCACCACAAGTCATTTTTGAGGATCATTTAAACCTCTAACATTCTACGAAATCATTTTTATCTTCATAAACACTAAACTATCCCCAACTACTGACACCAACACAAAACCACCCTTTATCTCCTCTCATAATTCACCGAACATATCAAGTTTTGCAACTCTCTACGTCCCTTGTTTTTGGACTTAGCCACTTTTTTACTACCCATTTCTCTCCTGTGTAACACATTGGCTGCTTCCATCTCAGTTTCTAGCCTCTGTAAGAGAGCAATGCACAACTTCTCATGTCAAGTCGTTGACAACCCAACCAATTTACTGAACCCAGGAATTCTGTGCTTCACCCAACTAGAAATATCTAACTTATTCTCAATACTTAATACCTCAATGGCCTCTGTAAGAGAGCAATGCACAACTTCTCATGTCAAGTCGTTGACAACCCAACCAATTTACTGAACCCAGGAATTCTGTGCTTCACCCAACTAGAAATATCTAACTTATTCTCAATACTCAATACCTCAATGGCCTCCTCCAATTCTTCCAAATTTGTTGACACACCCGGATCAATGATTTGCAGAGGTAAACAATCTGACACTTCAGTTTCACCAAAACCCACAGAAAAATCAACTGCATCCTTTGCAAGCACGACCTCCCTAGGAAAACTTAAAAGCTCCTTACTAGAGAAAGTATTAACCTCCTGACCCGATACTCCAAAACCCATCGACCCAGCTTGCAAAAACTCCAGAAACTGATCGAGAAAAGGAGGTCCGATCCATCTCGGCACAAATTCAAGAATTACTAACCTCTTAGCTTCAAAAATCAACCCACCTGACAACTTAATATGTCCCAACATACTGTTCCGATCAGAGCTGAGCCTGAAACCCAGCTTCAGAAGAGTCTCGGTGCACCCCAACACTTCCACCGGTGAAACCCAACGCTGAGGAACTGACAAAACTCCTTCTGCCTTGGTATGCGTCGCCCCTACCAGCGAAACCACATGTGACGGAATGACCGAGAGACTCCTTTCATCCTCATCGCTTCTCAATACAACCTCTGGTGTCGCTAACCCATTTGTAAGGACCGTGGGAGAGTCTTCATTCTCATCGGGACTAAGTGTAGAAGAAAGTGGGCCTAAAAGATTGTTGGAGCATTCTCCAGCCTCTAAAGTGCATGGGCTTGTCTCCAATGGGCTTAATTTAGACTCACAGTGGGTTACGGGCTGTTTTGGGCCCAACCCGAAACTCACCTTCTCTGTGACAGCCTGTGGCACCCATTTAAAAGCTATTTTTCCTCCTTTAAACTTATCCCAGAAAACACGTCTCTTTTTATCTCTCCAACTTTTTTACTTTTAATAATTTCTTCGCTCAATAGTTCTATATCAAAAAGTTTATCTTTTTTAACTTTTGATCTGTGGACCATACAAAATGGACTGCACCGAATTAGCAATGAATAAATTGACTAGATCAGATAGCTGACTTTACTAAATCTCAGTTTCCCAAAGACAGCAGTGTTCACACAATATCCCAAAATCTGTAAAAGTTCTCACTTTTCTAGTTTTCTTCACACCCACACCCATCTATCTTGAAACTGAAACAAAACAAGTGAAACAGTTATCATTTCTGATGCGTACCTGTTTTGGTGGTTTTAGCAACTTTGGCTCGTAACTCATGGCAAGCGCTTCTTCTTCGTCGCTTACTCGCCATTGGAAATATGATGTCTTCCTTTGTTTCAACAGCGAGGACAGAAGTTTTGCTTCTGAACTATACGATGCTTTGGTTGAGGAAGGAATCAAAATTTGCAGGGATGATGATAGAGTACTTGATAAAGAAACAGCGCTTTCGTCAAAAATCTTTACAGCAATTGAAAATTCAAGGTTTTCAGTCATCATTCTTTCTAAAAAATATGCTTTTTCTGATTGGTGCCTGGAAAAACTTGCAAAGATAGTGGAATGCCAGAATGAGATTGGGCAAACAATTCTTCCTGCTTTCTTAGATGTTTATCCTTCTGAGGTACGAAACCAGACTGGGGAGTTTGGGGAGGCTTTCGAGTTACAGGTAGAATATTTTGAGGAGAATTTGGAGGTTGTCAAAAAATTGAGGGCTGCTTTAATAGAAGTCTCCAATATCCCCGGATGGACTTTACATCATGCGTAAGAGTTTTTCTTCTTCATTTTCTTATTCTTCTTTCACTTTTGATTATTCAAATGTTAATCAAAAGAGTAGTGTTAATTATACATTTGTTCACAATTATAACTGAAATCGTGTTTTCGGATTGTGTGCACTTCCGGGTGTGGAACAACAATTTTTCTAATCAAAACAACAATCCCAAAGACCCTTTGCTAAGTACTTCACAAATAAATGTCTATTTACTTTATTAAATGCTAAATTTATTTTAATTTCTTAAAATTTCACAAATAAAAACATGTCATATGTCTATTTACTTTATTAAATGCTAAATTTTTGTCTTCTATTATTTCAATTTTCTAAAATAAATAAATAAATAACCCATCATATTTAGATAACTGAAATAATAGAAGATATAAATTTAGCATTTAATAAATTAGATAGACATGTGATATGTTTTTATTTGTGGAGTATATAGTGGAGCAAAAATAGTGGGACAAAAGATTTGGACTTCCTTGGGTGACATTAATTTTATTAGAGAAACGCCATGTTCACGATTCTTTCACAAAGTGACATGTTTATATATGTTGTTATTGGTAAGTAAAAAAGTAATTTCAGTAGTAGGTTCAAATTATAACCAATAATAACTAATCATTATGATTTGTTGTGAAAGTGTTATAAAAATGTTGTGGACATGACACTTCTCTTATTTTTATGGGCAAAGATTGGGTCCATAGTGAGCGTTGCGCCATCAGATGATGGCGCGTGCCCACTTTTGATCACATGTCGTCATTGCAACAGTTTAGAGCACTAAACCCAAGCCAAATCTCATTTTTAGTATGCACCAATTACTACTTGACACATTAGTAAAATGTGAAATTGGGTGTGTAATAAAAAGTCTTTTTTATGTTGAGGGGCCTTACATATCTGTCTATATGTACAAAATAAAATAAAAACATGCATGGTTTTGGGTCTTATCGAAATACTTGAAGATATTAACAAAGCCTAATTCATTCAATAAAAGTTTTTAATTATGTAGGGATCAACTTTGTCTTCTTTTATTTAATACCTGTAACAAAGTCTTGCAACACACTTGGACTTTTGTTTTTCACTTCTTTGTATTATTACACCAGTTGAGTTGTTAAATTTGAGTTGTTAAATACGGAAATATTAGGGTTAAGAGAAAAGAAGGAAGAAGAGAAACATAAATAAAAAAGGTGTGACATAGGGTAGGAAAATAAATTTAGGGTTTAATCAATTAATCCTTCACCTTAATGCATATTTATATCTCTATTAAAGTGATATGGCAAGACTATAAGAATCTTTATGTAAATAGAAAATAATAATATAAAAATAACAAGTGTAACTCTAAAAATCTCCCTCAAGCTGGACCATGCACATTAAACATGCTTATCTTGAAAGTAAGTCGTTGACAGGAGGCACAGGTTAATGGTTTCATGAAAATGTCACATTGGAGGTGACAATATGGTGCTGGATCAACAAATCCTAAATAAAATGACAATTAATCTCGAAATCTCACATTTGTCCAAATCATCGTTATAATTGTATATATTTTTTTAGTATTACTTATAGTTTTAGAATATGTTAATATGTTTGGTATGCTCTTGGAAAACAAGATTATTAGCAATAAGCCTAACAAACTGATTGTCACAGAATACTTGTACAGTAGTAGGAACATCAAAAAGATTATCTCCAACGCATAGCACTAGAACAGGCAATGACATTCTGCTTCTCACTACACTAGGTAACAAAATTATTTCCAACAAAGGTACAATAGCCAGAGGTGTACCGCCAATAAGAATGACTACCAACCCAATCAATATCACTAAGACCTGTCACAGACAAAGAAGCAAAAGACTTGTACATTTTTGGCGATTTCTAACTCTAGGTTAGCTCAAAAATGATTTTGTAACATGTTGAAAGTACCTTTTACAAATTAATATCCGCTAACCTGAAAGTGACTCTGAATTTTTATTGTTATTATATTTTTTAAATTTCCTCCCTTTTTGATGCCTATGTTAATCATATGCAGCAAAAGAGGAAATGAGAGAGTGTCTCTCTCTCTCTTAGGGATTGTAAAATGAGTTTAATCATTTAGGTCATGATGTTTTGAGAATGAGGCAGGGCCCAAAATGCACCGTTTTTCTTGATATGAAGAAAACAAATAGGAAATGAAAATCCACAAAAGAATTTGCAACTATGAAGGTAGAATCAAGAAATTTTAAATATGAGGAATATTAGAAAAATGAAACAGATGGTTTAAGAAATTGAGAAAATTTAACAGGATATTTTAGAGTACATTGGAATGACTAACAACGCAAAGATAGGAGCCCCAGCCTTGGTAGTCAGGTAACCAAAAAATAGTGGGAAATATCATAGATCGACCAACCTACAAGAAAATTGCAGACAGATTACTGAAGGAGTGCGGTGGGATGCCGCAAGTGATCAAGTTAATAGCATATAGTTTGAGAAATGAGGATGATCCTGCTGTGTGACATCATATATTGTCTGATATGCAATCACCAGGCACGGAACCTGTGCAAGAATTGCAAGAAGTTTACGAGGCATTTAAACTTATTTATGACGAGCTACCAGTGGATAAGTAGCCTTGCCTACTGTACTGGGCATTTTTTCCCCCAGACTATGAAGTTTACCAGGAGTACTTGATCGAGTGCTGGAAAGCTGAACAATTTATTGTTGAAGCTAGAAAGCTTGGAGATGCTCGTGACAATGGACATGCTATATAATAAGGGAATTTGAAAAGAAATCTTTGTTGGAAAGCGGTAGAAAAGCAGGACACTTTAAGATGCCTCTGTTTCTCCGATGCATGGCTCTTAAGATCATGTACCAGGAAGAGAAGGATTCAAAGTTTTTGGTAGGTGATGGTGAAGAGATAGAAGAACAACCATTAGAGGAAGAATGGGAAGGTGTGCAAAGGGTCTCATTGATCAGTCAGAAATTATATAATCTACCTTGTAGGCCTGTATGTACTAAAATCTCAACATTACTACTTCAAAAAAAATCCAAGCTTGACAAAAATTCCAGAATCATTCTTTGAATACATGTGTGACCTTCGAGTTTTGGATTTGTATGATACAAGGATCATATCATTGACATCATCTATTTCTAGCTTGATAAACCTAAGGGTGCTATATCTAAACAATTGTAGTGAATTGGTGGAGTTGCCTCCTGAACTAGAGAAACTAAAGAGTCTTGAAATCCTTGATCTTCGCTGCACAGGAATTCTCACCTTGCCTGAACAACTTGCCCAATTGACTGGTTTGAAATGTTTAAGAGTTTCATTTAAGCAGAATTTTGGTTGCCCCAGCCACATCAATGGCCAACAGGAAGAGATGAATCCTTCTAATGTAATTGCAAGTCTTTCTTCATTACAAGAGTTGAGTATTGATGTGAATTTCAAAAACCAAATTTGCAACCAGATTGTAGATAGAGTTGCTGAGGAAGTTGCTAGCTTGGAGGCATTGACAAGTCTCTGTTTCTACTTTCCAAGACTCAGTTGCTTTGAAACTTTCATTGAGAATTGCATATCTTGGAAAAAAACATAGCATGGGGTGGGAAGGTAACCGCTTTAGATCATTCAGAATCCTAGTCGGCAATCAGAAGGCAGACAATTTTCTTGGATTTGATTTTTTTGGATACACAGCTGAACGGGATTTAAGATTTTCTGTTGTAGAAGAAGATATTACTTTTGCACTCTTAAAGATAATAAAGCTCTTAAGTTTCGAACTCATTGGTCATCATCATGCTAATAACTTATCAGTATTTGGCACTGACTATTTGAAAGAGGTGGAAGCTTGTACAATTGAAGAATGCAATGAAATAGAAAGCATCATTGATGGTGGCATAGCAACTGGTGTCTCCTTTGAATTCTTGCAAAAGCTACACCTAATCAACCTCCCAAGACTGGTGAGTATCTGCAAAGGCTCAATTGAATCAAGATGCCTCACTAAACTCACAACTTTGACACTGAAAAGCTGTCCAAAGCTAAAATGCCTTTTCCCAGGAGATATGGTCCAGCTACTCTGTCACTTGCAGGATTTACAAGTTGAGGATTGTTCTGCGAATAAAGAGATCATTGAAGATGGAATCATAGTTCAATCTGAAGCCCTTCCCAGATTGAAGCACATGGAACTATGCAACCTACCAAGATTGTTTAGTGTATGCGAGGATGCCTCGTTTGAATGACCCTCTTTGGAGATTATGAAGATCAAGACTTGTCCAGAGCTGAGGGATTTACCGTTCAGTGTTGAAAATGCACCAAAATTGAAAGTGATTGAATGCACTATAAACTGGTGGAGCAAACTAAATGACTCTGTTAAAGATCGTCTAAAAGACCTTCACAGCTTCACTTGAGGAAACCTTAAATGGACCTAGAGGCAGGGACCAAAAAGTGGAGATTTCTCTCTCCTTTCACTGTGTCTGAGAGCTATAGGTTGTAGTTAGTTCTGCACTACTTGGCAAACGTGGTTTTACCTTGGACTTCGTGCATTACAAAAAGCACGTGCTATATGATTTTTTTATGTGACTTTGATATTATAGCAGTATTTTTTTTTTTTTCCCAGTTGCAAGCTTGTGGCATTGTACTCCTGACTTTGTGAGGAAGATTAAGCAAAGAATATTCTTACAAAAGCTTTTTAATCTTGGTGTTGGGATTAAAATAATAATTAATATGAAACAGGTAGCTCTATAAAAGATGTTCAGTTGGAAAGATGCAAGTGACAAAGAAATCCAAGAAAAATATATAAAAACCAGGAATAATGCCTAGAATGTTGACAAGCTGCGTTAATTTGGTATGATTCGAAGCGGTTAAGGAAAGGGTGGGACAGTTTACTGGAGGAAACTACAAAAACAAGTGACACATGGCATTGATGCAGACAACTTTGGAGCAATTGCTTCAGAGAAGTTACAAGAGCTTATCAGAATCATTTGAAGCGACACATGAAAAGCATAATTGATGGTAACCTTTAAGCATAAATAGAGGCTCATTCTATGGAAGAAGACACCGCAACACACCAGAGAAGTTATTGAGATCATTTGTGTTTCTCAATAGATCTTCTAGTTCTTAGGAGTAGCGAAGAATTTTTTATGCTTGTAAATGTTCCCGTTGTACTTTGTAATTTACTTTAATCAAGTTTGATTCTAATATTTACTTGTAACAGTTGTGTTTGATCCGAATTATGTTTGCTTTCAATCAGTATAATGTTAGTGAGATAACGTAGGTTTTGATCTGCAGTAGTTTACTCCGAATTAGTTTTGTCAAGAATAGTTCACTTCGAATCAATAGCACTAAAAATCAATATATTACTAAAAGCTGAAGCGTAGCATTTAATGCTGCTATGCTCCCATTAAGCCACGTCAGCAGTCATGTCATTATCAATTTTTTTCCAATTTTTTAATATAATTTTTTAACATTTAAAGTGAATTAAAAACTCTATTATTTATTATTCTTATTTATTATTAAATTTTCAATTCCATTTTAACTTTCCAATTCCATTTTAACTTTTCATATCCCCACTACTCTTTACCTTAACTTTCTTCAACCTTTCTCATTCCATTTCAACTTTTCATATCCCCACTACTCTCAATATTAATATTATTCTATCTTTTTATCTTCCTTTATTTTTTACTCTTCTTATTCTTATCCTCATGCTATAAAATTGTCATTCTCCCTCTTATTCCATGCATAATTTCTATTTTCCCACACACAAAAGCCACTCTCTCTCTCTCTCTCTCTCTCTATATATATATATATATAAATATATTTTTTTTTTCCTTCAATTTTTGGTATATATATTTTTTAATTTTAGTGTAACAGGTTGACCATCAAAATATACTGATGCAGTATTGAAAACTCCACCAAATGCATCGCAGAAATCAGTTTTAGACTACTAGTAATCAGTTAGTTTGCTAAAATTGGAATTGACAGGTAATCAAGCTTAATACGATTTAGTTTTATATTTTATGTTGTTATCTTTTTTATTCTCATTGGTTGTTAAATGTTATATTATTGTATTATAAAGATAGTATATAAAAATATAATATTATTTTATTACCTAGCATAACTAAAATAATATGGTGTTTATTGCTATACATTTCATTTTTATTATTTTATTCTCATCTTATTTTATTCAACATTTAAATTTAGCAACATCCTCCATATCATAATTATTTATATTTTGTCTCATTTTAAAAAAAAAAAATTAAACATATAATATTTTATTCAATAGATAAAAATTGTTCTTATAAAGTCTTCCCATGAAATGTTACAATGCATCAATGGAAAAATGAAATACAAAAGAAATATCAATTTAGAAACACTAAATTTAAAAAAAAAAAAACAAAAGAATAAACAATTTTCTTATAAAGTATTCCCATAAAACGTTACAATGCATTAATAGAAAAAGAGAATACAAAACACATGCTATTTTAGAAACACTAAATTTATAATAATAATAATAATAATAATAATAATAATAATATCAAACCAAACATATCATAAAATAATAAACTAATAGTTATGGATGTACTAACTTCATGGCAGCAAAATGGAGTAAAATAAAAATAAAAATAAACGTTACAATATGCATATTTAGTACATTAGAATTATCATCAAATTTGGGAAAACAATAGGATGTTAACAAAGAGGGAGAGAAAGAGATTAGTAAAAGAAATCAAACGTCAATTAAATAAATTAATTAGTAACCATTAATTGGAAAACAAAGAGACCGACAGCTAAAGGAGTAAAAAATTAATTAAAGATGACCCTACGAATGTTATTATAAACTTTACAATGCAAATAAATAAATCGTTAAATTCACTTAATTAAATTATATAATCAACAATTAAATAAAATCATACAAAATTTAAACTTGAAACTAATCAAACTTTAATCTAGAAAATCATATTTACTATCAAAACTAAAAGGAAAACTTTCTTAAGTAATAATAGAAATATATAAGAAATAAAGATGAAAATTTTCAAAATCTTTTTTTTTTTGACATTTCATTTGACATTTTTTAAAAATAATAAAATATAAAAAAAATCCTTAAATGCTTATATTCTTCACACACCATGACTTTTAAAATCTAATGAAAGGTTCGAAGAATTTAACTCTCATTTAATGTCTTTATTATGAAAATCAACAGCCAGTAAAATATGATAATAGTAAGAAACATTATAAATGAGAACATGAAAAAACTAATTAGTCACTATTATTATGGAATAGATGTCTTTTTTTTATGCATCTAAGAAAATGAAATGTATAGGGTTTACTTATTACGGTATATGTAAAGATTCACGTTAAAAAAATATGTAAAGGTTTTTTGAAAAAAAAAAAATACTAGATGTAAGGTTTTTATTAACTTAAAAGACAATGAAAAACCAATTTTTAATTACTACAACCGTCGCTACTCTATGAATCACACACAACACTATATTCAATATCCTAAAGAACATAGTTAGGCCCTTTTGAATATACACCACCATATTCAACTTATAAATTACAACCCAAATCAATCATACAATTACACAATCAAAGCATGAACATGTAACATGTATTACCTTTTGAATTATTGCTTGGAATTTTCACAATTATTGAAAGAGAATCTCCAAATTTAATTTTTAGAAAACATCAAGACAAGGTGAATTTTATTCTTTTTAACTTCCATAGAAAACAAATATTACACACATTATTTCAACCCTTATGGAAAAGAAGGTTTACATGTAGCATGCAAAATGTGTTTAATTGACTTAGAAATGTAAAAATTAGTCAACCAACTATGGTAGAATTAATGTTTCAGATTTTAAATAAAACAATTCTACAATAATAAAAAATTATTTTGTGATAAATATGATTATGAAATGCATTACTTTTCATTAAATTAGTTCAAATTACAAAATAATAATAATAATAGTGAGATCACCATAAAAAATAATCACACGCAATGCGCGGGTTTGTGACTAGTATTGAATAATTTTCCAAACGATACAAATCTAAAGGTGTATGTAATGTCACACCATTTAAAAAATTAAATAACATGGCACTCATGTACACTATCAAATCTCATCAATAAAAAGTAGGCAAAAATGGGCTTTACCCCTTTTTCACAAATTTTCCAACAAAATGTCCCATATCTGAAACTAAATAGGAAAATGCCCCTATTTTGAAACTCGATTTTCTAAAAATCGAGTTTCAAATGTATAACTCGATTTTTGAAACATCGAGTTATAACGAACGTGGACTTAGAAAGAAAAAAAAAAATTTCTGGAACTCAAGTTCCATGAACTCAAGTTCCACTTGAATTTTTTCAAGGAACTAGTTCCAGAATATTTTTTTTTTTTTTTTTTCCGTTCGCTATAACTCAATTGTCCAAAAATCAAGTTTTAAATTGAAACTCGATTTTTAGAAAATTGAGTTTCAAGACAGAGGCATTTCCCTAAATAGTTTCGAAAATTGGGCAAAATGCTCGATATTAAAAAAAAAAAAAAAAAAAAAGGCAAGGGCAAAAGCCCATTTTCTCTATAAAAAATATTACCTATGAAATGAAGAGGATTTTACTCCGTACAATCTCTGCTCTGGCAAGAGTTCCCTCTCAATTTAATAGTGATGATCAGTACACTAATTTTATTCTACCCCTAATGCTGAGGTTATCACGACTTACTCCTTGTATACAAGATATAATATGTTTGATTCAAAATTGTGTAATTTTTTTTTTTTTTTTTTTTTTGAGAAACTTGTGTGTACGTTTTCTTGATGCACACATTCCCATCATCTTTTTTTTAATTTTCAAAAGAAACTGTCTAATTTTCTATGTTTTCCCCAACCATTTATTCTTTGCTTTATCTTTCCCATTATTGTTATGTTGAATTGTTGGAGGATTCTGGCCTTTTGCCCCTTCTGGGAAAAATATTTGGCATAATGCCCCTGTTTCGAAACTATATATGGGTGTGCCCCTGTTTAAATACTCTATCACTGTAAAGCCGAGTTACCTAAATAACTCGACTATTAGGAAGCCGAGTTGTGGGCAGGTTCTTGCCACCCTGGTAAGCCAGCCTGGCTTTTGGGCAATAAAAAATTTCCGCGTTACTGTTTGTAACTCGGCAACGAAGAAAACAAGTACTTAAAACCCGATTAACTGATAATCGAGTTATTAATTTTACTCGGCGCTGTTATAATCGATTTTCTGCTATTCTGACGCCATTTCACATCAGTTGTTTGCACGTGAAGCTGAACCCGATTAAGGGGAAATCGAGTTATTAATCGTACTCGGCTCTTTTATAATCGAGTTCTTTCGCTATATCTACTTCTCAAGCAATTCTCCTCATCATTTTCAGATATTCTCTTCATTGTAAGAATTTTCGGTCAGAAGTTGGTGTTATCTATCCATCATCTCAGGTAAGAAACTCATTCTCTTCTTTGAAATACATTGAGAATTTTATTGTGTTGGTAAACATATTTTTAGGTATTATAAAATTTTATCAATCATAATGTATGTTTTTTGTTAGAGTATAATTTTCATTTAATAAGTTGTATTACTTGTGCTTTGGTATTTTCTTGAATGAGTGTTATGTGTATTTTCTTGAATGGTATTTTAGGGGTATATTAGTTGTTTGGTGTTGTTTGATGTTACAAGAAATGTACAATAAGCTATAGAAACGGTGATAAATGTTATGTGTGTACATTGGGTTATATTGCGTGTTATGTGTCTAATGCTTATGGTCAAATTTGAGTGTTAGTATTTCATTTTTAGCATGTAATAGTACACAAATTTATGGATGTCTTTGTCATGTACCAGAGGCGGAGCCAAGGGGGGGGGGGGCGAGAGGGGGCAAGTGCCCCCCCTGACTAGTCCAAAAATATTCCATATGTACTACTATTAGGACATATTAGAATGCTTTACCCTCCTTGATGCAGAAAATAAACACAAATCAGGAAAAAAGCTTACTGGCCCTACTAAAATAGAGGGAAAATGACAAGCTTACCTAAGTCAATGACACCGTGTAAGGAAAAAAAATAGGAAACAAGGAAAAAGTTTCGTGACACAAGCAAAAATAATTGGAAGAATTTCTTAGGCACAATAACACACACCAAGAGCTTTAACTTGTTAGCTGTTAGCTTTTAATTATCATGCACTTAAGCTTAACATAATAATAATGCATTGTAGTGTTTTTCTTATGACATTTCAATCGATAGTCCTATATTGTACACAATTTTTTTTTTTTTTTTTGGTCCTCAATTTCTTGACATTTCAGTTTTAAATTGTGGGTTTACGCTATGAATTAAAATTTTAATTATTTTGAAAAATAAAAGGAAAGTCGAACTTTTTCTATAATTTCAAAAACAATCAAGAAAAGATAGTGAGATGTGTATACAACTTTGCAAGTAAATTGCTATATTTTAAATATTTTTCAAATTAATTTATTTCCACAATTTATTTTATAGTATTAACTTAAATGTCTAAATATAGTTTACGTATAATTAGTTTTTGTGTGACACTTATAGTTTTTTTTATAATTTTTTTAATATAGTTTTTTTTTTTTTTAATATTGACTTCTAAGCTTGCCCCCCCTGAATGAAATCCTACCTCCGCCACTGTCATGTACCATCTTATGCAGCATTACATTATTTACCAGCAGTTGATGCACACTGTTAACTTGATCATTTGATATTATTGTATTCAATGTCAATGTTTGGTTCTGGCAACCCACAACTCTATAGGCCTCACAATGTGTTCACTGCTATGGGTCGTTGCTGGGTATTGGAAGATGAGTTTAGCTATCCAATCAATCCAAATCTGCGAAATAGTGCTTACGTTCACAATACCATGAGACAGGAGTGGGATTGGTTATTTCGTGAACAGCAAATGTTTTATGATAAGTTGACTGGTTTTAGTTGCCAGTGCCTCGGTGACTTGCATCACAGATGCCTAGAGACACGATTGACGAACTTCGTAAAGCATTGAACCGCATAAGAGAAGAAAATAATCGAATGAAGATATGTCTTAATCGATATCGGACCCAAGTCGAGATTCGAGAGTCAGTGTAGAAAGGTGGTACGAGCACGCACAATTCATGCAATCACTTCTTGCTGATCCCATTTATCAGTCAGACATGGAGATGTCAGATGAAGAGTAATCGTGTCGTGGTGTAATTAGACTTTGTTATTTAACTTTTTTTTTTTAACTATGTTTTAAATGTATGTGTGTCACTGTTGTTGCATTTGTACCATGTAAACCTTATTATTGATTGTGAGGACCATGCACATTATTCGTAATCTAGTTTATTCCCACAGAACGCATAAAAGTCAAATATTCCCACACATGATGTTTTTCAATAAGCACCTAGAACATAACAATAAGCACCTACAACATAACACAGAAAACTTAAAATAACTTACATGATGTCACCAATATGCATGCATTGCATATTGAACACTAACGCTACTAACATTATTGACTTAACCTAGACATAACACACATACCATATAGGCATTCACTCTGACAGGTAGTCCTCGTAGTTAAGGACATTGTTACGTTCCGTCAGAGTGAGTTGCCAGTTCATTGCGGCGGCCAGCTCTTCTGCCAGCTGTAGCATGTGATACCTGGACCTACGGAGTATTATCAGATTATTCTCTTTTTTTATTTTTGTCATTGCACGCTCATATTGGTGCATGTTTTGTCGTGATAGTGTGAGTGAGACACGATTAACAAGAGGCGCTCCGAGTCACACGAGATCATCGTGCAGAGCGTTGGACTCGTTCACACGAAAGTCCCACTCCCGCCACAGTCCGACATAGTATTCCCTCTCGTCGAAATCTCTCTCCCTCTTATAGTTATCTAGAAAATGAGGTAGCATCCAATTGTGTATTGACATTGGAAAATGTGACTTCTAATCGATATGTGTAGATGTTTTGCAAGGGTAGATGTAAATGGGAGTGGGACTTTATATAGGAGTTTTGCAAGGGTAGATGTAAATGGGACTAGGACTTTATATAGGAGTTTTACAAGGGTGAGTATTCACGTGGATGTGATTATATGTAAGGGTAAGTATTCACGTGAATAAAGATGATATGTCTCGACATTGCATTGTTCAGTGAGGTGTTGAGAAGCACAAGCAAAACTGTGAACATGACTTGGCTATACAGTGGCACCTGTTGGTGCACGTGGTTCGCTGAGGTAGTTGTTTGATACGGATATAGCTTATGCTATAGTAGAAGGCTGGGGATGTGTACTGCAAAGGAGGTTGTGTGTTTATTCACGTGAAGACTATTCAGCATTCCTATGCTTCATCTGACATGACTTGACGAGACAGTGCCGAGTTGCATTAAATGTTTCATAAACTTTTCAAGGATGCTCTGCATCCTTGAAAACGGTGCATTGCAAAAGGATGCATATTTGTGTATTGATGTGTGTGTAGGTGATATGACTGGATAGGGTTCACGTGAAGACTATTCAGCATTCCTGTGCCTCATTTGACATGACTTGACGAGCTAGCGCCGAGCTATGTTAAATGTATCATAAACTTTTCAGAAATGCTCTGCATCCTTGAAAACGGTGCATTGCAAAAAGGATGCATATCTATGTATTGATGTGCATGTAGGTGATATAACTGGACAGGGTTCAATAGTGTGACGCACTGTTGAGCAGCACATGCAGCATTGCAAAGTGTATAAGTAGAAATGATGGATAGCTCACCCCTAAAATTAATGCATAAACTTTGAAGGGATGCTCTGTATTTTCACGTGAGTGTGGATGGGTACTTGTGGTTAGGGTTCAACAGTGCTGAGCTATCTATGGTAGCTACACTCACTGCTCCCTATGGTGGCATTTGGCAAGTGGGATTGAAGAAAGTTGATAACAACATTTGGTTTTGTAATGGTTGGCAGGATTTCATTGAATACCATTCAATCTGTTATGGTTATTTTTTAGTCTTCAGATATGAAGGAAATTCAAGCTTCCATGTTCTTATATTTGATAAGACTACCACTGAGATTCAATATCCACCCAATAAGAACTGTAAATTGGAAGATCATCAGATAGAAATAATAGACTTATACGAAGATGATAGAAACATATCCCTCAGCTGATTTACCTATAAAACATGAAGTTAGACAAAAGTTTGTTACGAAAAAACTTTCTTGTACATAAAGAGGAAGACAGAATGAGTGGTTGGCCTAGTTTGGATGAGTCTATATGTAATGTATTTATATAAAGTAGTACATTAGCAGAACTAAGATACACGGATATAGGTATATGATTCAGCGACTCATGGTGTCATATATATGAATTATTTGAATTATTGAATCATATGTGTGGTTAGTATGTGTGGTTTGAATGAGTTTGTATGTATTAAATCTATTAAATTTTCCTACAAGTAATGTGCAATAAATCTAAGTTGGGTGATGAGTATTATGTGGGTAACATTTCAATTTACACAGAGAGAATATTAGAAACATCAACATATCTAAGCAGAGGACATTGTCCAACCAAAGCACAAGAATCATATGTAGCAACAAAGAACAACAGGGAAAGAATGAGCAAGTGATTTCATATACACTTAGCTAATCCATTAAAAACATTGCAACATACTGACATACCAATGTAATACATTACCAGTTTCATGTCACGCATGTTGGAAGGGAGTATTATCTTGAACAAATGTGTGTTTTTACACCTCAACGGTGATGGTCTCAGTTGGGCCCCACTCTACTCCGGCGAGTCCTTGCTTTAGGAACCATATGGTTTTTCTGTGAAAGAGCGGTTGGTGTGTGTGGTTTGGAAGAGTCTGTATTGTAGAATGTATGAAATTTTCAGTTTAAATTTTCATATATAGCAACAAAGAACAGCAGGTAAAAAATGAGAAACTGATTTCATTTAAATTTAGCGAAAACTAATGAACAGTTACTCTTTAGATTTACAAAAGTTGAACGTACATAATCATCATTTGTCAGACGTTAAGAACAACATTTTGTATTGCACAGAATGTGTAGACATTAACAACAACATCTAATGTTCGTAGGTAGAAATTTCTGGAAGTCATCATTGCTTGAATCTGAGAAGTCTGAAATATCTCTTTCATCATCTAACGCAGTAATTTCATTAATAGACTTTATGGCTCGCTCTTGTGCCTTCCCCTTTAGATGCTTCCTAGCCTTTTGGATTGCGTGAAAACGGTTTAGTCGCCTTTGCATTTGATTGTTCTCTTGTTCAAGACCAGCAAGTATGTTGGTAGGTTCATCTCTAGGTAACTCAATTGAGTGTGCCTTAGGAACTCGTAACCCGTGCCATCGACAATACACCTCCAACTCACACCTCTTCTCGTATAGGGTTGACCATGGTGATTCTGCTACCGTGAACTCTATTGCGGTTGTATCTGTACTTAGTTTTGTAGGTTTGCCTACCATGATGTGTCCGACGCTTCCAAGACTCTCGTACGTGTATATTGGCATATTAACGAAATCTCTCTTCTTTCCGACCCATTTCCCTCCATAATGGTCTGTGTATGTCTGTAGTTGTTGATTTGTTGGAGCTTTTGATGATCCACATGCTGAAGTAGATCCAAACTTGTTTTGCATTTTACGATTTGACATTGAGACGTTGCGACTCATAGCTTACTCAATCTATGAATTTAGTGGGGGTAGAAAGAAGGTCATTATTGTGGTGCATTTATAACCTCATCTCATGGTTCAAGCATTACAATCAAAAGTTAGTAGGGCTTGTCATGTCAATACAGGCTAGAAAAACACTATATGAAGAGGGTCATAACTGTTACCAATGTCATGTGTCTAGATTCATGTGGGGACGACACCAATTTAAATATGAAATTGGTGTCTAATTTTCCTCCATCTGTCTAAATTTAACTGGGATCAGTTGTAATTACGCTCACTTTCATATAGAAGTTAGGTGAAAGTTAGCTGTGCTCCTTTTTTATTTATTTTTTTCCCCCACACCCATATATTTTCAAGTTCACCTCTCCATCTACAATAATCAAAACCCAAGATTGTTCCTCTCCTACTCAGCTAACGGTGCATGGTCCCAGTTACCACACTGATTCAGCCACCTTAACATGCAGCTCTCCTATTTTTCAATGAATGCTATTTATGTATCTTATATAGGAAGAGGTTCTCCATCTATTCCGATTTTACTTTTCTTTACAAGTTTAATGGTCCTGGTTTATGCTCTGCAAAACAAATTCCAACCATTCCTAAGGTTTGATTACTCCTTTCTTTAATCTGCCTAAACTTTCGTTCCTTTTTGTCAAAAAATTTTGTTGTCTAATTATATAATTTGATTGTTTTTCTATGATTGATGTTGCATGTTTATTTTCCGTTTCATAACAAGTTGTAAGGAAACTGAAAATTTTAATGCTCTTGGTTTATGCTTCCTAAGGTTTGATTACTTCTTCCTTTCATCTGCCTATACTTTTGTTCGTTATTGTGAAAAAATTATATTGTTTAATTGTATAATTTTTTTGTTTTCCTAGCACTGACATTGCATGTTTATTTTCTGTATCATAAGAAGTTGCAAGAAAACTTAGAATTTTACTGCTTCTGGTTTATGCTATGCAAAACGAATTCCAACCATTCCTAAGGTTTGATTACTCCTTTCGTTCATCTGCCTATGCTTTCCTTCCTCTTGGTGAAGAATGTTTATTCTTTAATTATATAATTATTTTCTTTCCTATGATTTATGTTGCATGTTTATTTTATGTTTCAGAACAAGTTGCGAGGAAGCTAGGGAATTGTTTGAATTGAAATTGAGAGTTTTGATAATGCATTAATATTTCCATGATGTATTTCAAAAAACTTGTTTATATTGCACACACAAGACTGTCTCCTCATGCTTTAGAAATCGAATTTCAAAACAGATTTGGTTCTACATCTTCTTCTTCCCCTGATTGTGTAATAGTATATTTTGTTTTATGTGTGTACATTTTCGGTAACTTATATGATAAAGGGTCTTTAAACAGTTTTAACTCATTGTAACATTGAATAAAGTGAAAATATTTAACATTTGTTAACTATACGGTGCATCGCACGACTTTGGTTATATATATATATATATATATAGATTAGAAATCCATAGAAAATACTTTTGCCCACTTAAGCAAGCCAAGTCCTAATTGGATGCTTATCAAAAAAGTCCTACTTGGATTCCATAATTATGCTTGACGGATATATATATACACACACACACACACACACACACATGTTTTGTGCCTCAACATTGGTTCTGTAATGTAATTAAGGTTTCTCCTTGTGGTGAGAGAGCTCTTTAGAGTTTGGGTTTTCTAAGAGTATTTTCATACTTTCTTTGTAATCTACCTCTTTTCCTTGAATCATACAAATTTGTGTATTCTTTTATACAAAAATACATGAGAGAGAGAGAGAGAGAGAGAGAGTCAAGTTTAAATTCAAACTCAAAAGTTGATTATTTATTTCCAAATTTGCAAGGTTAAGCATGAACACTATAAAAGCAATGCAAACCCTATTTTTTTTTTTTTTTGAAAGTTGAGTATAGGTATAAGCTCTTTTTCTTTTATTTTCTTCTCTTCTACTTTGTTTAAAAACAAAATTATTTTATGGTTTTTCATCGTTTAAAGTTTAGACCTGTTAAAATTTAAAACTGATTGTTTTATGGGTTTGTATACTTTTTTCTTTTTCTTATATTTCAATTTTGAATTGTTTCAATCACTTATTCTTTAATTATATATCTGTTTTCACATTTTGGAAGTTCTAACATCTGAATTTGTGTTAGTTTTTGCAATATTTGAACATGTTTAACAGATTTCAATAACTATACCAAGTATGATTCTTTTGAAGGTAATCAATTTTTCTTTTATATTTCTCTATTGTGTAATCATATACCTTTTTTTTTTTTGTTTCAAAAATTTATAGGAAGTAAATCTTATGATTCTTTAATATTTTTTAGTCTTTTAAAAGTTTTAACATCTGAATTATTCTTTTGATGGTAACACATCTTTCTCTTATATTTCTTTGTTGTGTGTGTGTGTGCGCATGTGTGTGTATAGGCTTTGAATCTTTTGATTCCTTTCAATAGTTATAGTCATGGATTATTCTTTTCAATGTAACCCATCTTTCTCTTATATTTGTTGCATATTTAGTCATACATATTTTGTTTTGTTTCAATAAATTCTAAGTAGTGAATCATCTAATTTGTTAATTTTTTTGGTTTTTCAAAATTTTTAATATCTAAATTTTTGAGTTATTTTTTTGCAGTATCTGAAACTGTCTAACAAACAAATTTTGTATAAACCATTGCAAGTTCAATCAATGGCTTCTTCATCAAACTGTAACACAAATTGAAGTCATACAAGAGCAAGTCATGCAATGTTGTAGTTTCTTAATCAATTTAAGATTTTATAAAATTATTTTAATTTACCTCAAAAATAGGTAAGTTCCCGTGCATAGCACGGGTTACCAACTATTGTATGTTTCTATTGCTTCTTTGTTATTTATTCTTCAGGTTTGGATATCAATTATCAAGTACTAAACAATTAAAATTCAACAATAAAACTCATAGATAATAAATAATCAATAGCTTATTGCTACGAACAGTATGACTTGTGAGATCACAACTTCAATAATATTCTATATACTCTCAAATAGTAGATTTTAAATTGCTTTTGAAAGAATTGGGATTTGTCTCAACTTTTTAATTTTATTTTATTTATATGAACTTGTGGTCTCAAATTTAGCCATTTCTTTGTTTTGGATTACAGGTTGGCCATATAGTGGATCACACTAGCATTTCATTGGTTCTTTATCTTAAAGATAAGGCTTCTATTTCTACCGCAAGAACTATTTAGGTATGTATCCCTTGCAAGCATACATGAATTTACATTGTCTTTTAATATATGCATGCTTTATTATTTTCCAATAGTTTTCCCGTGCATCGCACGGGTTAGCGACTAGTTAGTGTTGTTGTGCCCATTGTTGGTTCTGTACCCTTTTCTTTTAACTAGTCTCCTTCTCATGCCACATCTCTTCATTGATAGATTTATTGATAGATTTAGTTGTGCTCACTGTTTTCTGAATTACTGTTTTTCGAGTCTCTCATATACGTTTTCAATGCATGATGTCTAAATCATTGTGATTGTAGTATTTCGGGTTGCAACTGTTTTTGGGGGAAATATCACCTCACAAGTAAGACCAAAAAACCTTTCAAAGTGACACAATTTGGAAAACTGCTTGTGGGGAAACTTATTTTTATTTTGTTATTCTCCAATTATCTGCAAAAACAATTATCTGTCCCATGAAAGAAAAAGATTTTGATTTTCCTATTTCCATGGACGAAAACTTTTTCAGTTTAACTCCATCTATTTTAATATCAAATTGCTCAAGGAGAGTTAATATTAGTATATATTCTAAAACATTCACCATAAAAGACTTTCTAGAAAATTTTTAATTATAGATAATTTATTTGAAAATGGATTTTATTTAAATAGGAATAAAAAAAATGAAAAAAAGGACACTCTATGACCGGATCTAAAGGAATTTATGGAGGCATTGCAGGCTGGAGTGAATGTGTTCATCATTGGCCAATTTGGTGTTGGGTTTTAAGGGAATTAGGCTGCTTGAAGTGGTAATTTACGCTACTTTTTCCCTAAAGTAATTTACACTACTCTTATTTAGAGGGTATTATGTAAACAAGTTTTCCATGTAATTTACGGTTTTTTTTTTTTTTTAAATGTAATTTATGCCACTTTATTTTAGAGGGTATTATTATATTATATATTTGAGCTACTAGATAATGTTACCCAATTTAACCCTCACTTGAAGTGGTTGTTATCTAAGAAATTTTTGTAAACATATTTCTTTTGTAACATAAATTATATTTATCATTTGTATAATTCTATGTGAAATTCAATTTACATTTCCTCTTTTATCAACTATTACTTTACTGCTCCATGAACAATGTTACGTGCATTTTCTCAGTTTTAAGGGTAATTGATATCTTTGAAATCTAATCTCTTTTTAAGTTTTGTTATGGGGGTGTAGTAAGTGGCTAACCATTATTGATTCCTTCACCGGTGAAATAAATATATTTCGAATTTCAACTCTTTTTCACTTTTGTTATGGATGTGTAGTAAGTGGGATTTTTTAAAATGTGTAGTTTTTCTTATTTTGATAAACTTTTAAATAAGGATAGGGTCACACGAATTCCCCACCTTAATCTTTTAAATTTCCCTAATTATAAGGATATGGATGGAGAAGTGGAAACACAAAACAAATCAGTGACCAGAAATAGGAAACGTAGGTATTAATTATTAAAATAAATCTATATAACTTTCATCCAAAAGTATAAACGTGTATGAGTACGACAAATTTAATCTATCAAATACAACTATAAACTAGGCTTTCAGCACGCACGTGCTCAGAGTCTCTTCAATTTTTTGGGTAAGGATTAATTTACAGCATTTATTGTAATTTCGGATTACTACATTTTTCAATCACAAAAAAAAAAAAAAAAATTAAAACAAATAAAAAAAACGTATGGGTGTGATGGGTATTATGTGCGGTGAATCACAACGCCGTACTTTTTTTCTTGTTTGGAAAATGTAGTAATCCCAAAATATAATCAATGCTTTAAATTAATCCTTATCCACAACATTAGAACAACCTCTGTGCACGTGCGTGCTCAGAGGCTAGTATGTGTTTAATCTACTTTTATGATCTGTTTTTATTTTTTTGGTGTAGCCATTGCATAACTAATCGATAATGCATATAATGAGGTTATCATTTCAATGATTGTAGTTTTTCTTCAAATATGCATATGTTATCAGTGAGGTTACCTTATCAACATTCCAGTTGAAGGAAAAAAAGAAAGAAAAGGATCATTCAATATAAAAGTCATCACACATTGTTAATATGGTCATATTATCATAAAATTAAAACCATGTTTGTGGACCTTGAAGAGTGCATATAATAATATACAAATACTTGAGAATCACATTAAAAAACTTTCATATAATCTATGGAAGCTACAAATTAACCCTAAAGCTCCTACGCTACAATCCCTACTTCCCCTGTCTGTTATGTATTGCCAAAGGCAATCATCAAGAGTTAGAGGGTGGCGGAGGTGGAAAAGCACTGCTGTACTCTGAAAAATCCGCTCTCAACGCAGCAACCTCAGCAATAAGCCCATCTAAAAGTTGTCCATGAGCTGCTTGAGTCGTCATAAAGGTCTCCATCATAGCACAAAGAGATAGGGGAGGAGGAACGGTGGGGTCTGCAGCTGTGCTGTGAGCATGTACCCCATCATCACCAATGTTAGCAACGGTACCTATAGGATCAATAGGACTTTACTTAGCATGATCATCTCTAGTGGTGGACTGTACTCGTGGCCTTTTCGATGACCCAACACTCGGTCCAACATTCCTCTTTTGTGTAGTCCACTGTTTGATAGGGGCTATGATGTGGATCAACTCTAGGGAAGGAAAGTTTTCTAACCCTACATAGCGTAGAACCCTATAGATGAAAACTGGGAAGAATAAACCATGCTTCTTACTCTTACTCCTATGTGCCCCAACAAGCGTTTGATAGAAAAGGGAAGGAAAACAAATGGAGGCATCAGTGACGAGGGCATACAAAAAGAAACACCTCTCTATAGGAATAGTATAGACATGGGAGATGGGGAAGATCTTGTGACAAGCTATCCTAAATAAAATATAATTAAGCTCGGTTAAGTCACTCGAGTTAATTCTTGGGTCAGATCCCAATGTCATTGATCTTCCACAAAGAAGAGTCATAACAATAGATATAGGAGGATGCTCCGAGTATGGATAAGTAGGTGTTCTAAAATGAGGTACATTAAGAGCAATGGATATATCATTCTTAGTTATGACAAAACTTTGACCTCGAATCCAAGTACCCAAATTATCATCAGAACAAATTTGGAGATTGGAATAGAACTCTCTAATCAGTGCAACTGGAGAGGGTCGTAAATCTTTACATAGAGACAACCAGTTCCTACACTGTAGATTCCTATGGACAGCAAGTGGTAATTCATCTAGATTGATTTGTTGTTCTGGCCAAATTTTCCTATACTGAATTACATTTTCAAACCTTTGCTCGTTTGTAATCATTTCGAACGTTGTTTGATCAAACACAATTGCAGGCTTAGATGAGGAGGCAGACACTCTTTTGGCTTTGGTTTTAATGGTTTTAGACTTCTTAAGAGCCATAACTAGGATATACAAGTGGGAATGAAAGCAAAACAAAAAACCAATATTTAGAACTGCGTTACAGACACATAAACACAATGTACATATGCATGACAAAAAAGCCTGCATGAGATTGATGCACAATAAGTGTCAATGAATGAATGCATTGAAATGAAAAATTTTCTGTATGTACATGAACATTGACCCATACAGTCAACTTATTTGAAAAACATGCAAACCCACAGTGTACATTGTGCAGCGGGTGTAAAACCAGTCACTACCATCCATCAAACTTACCATGGTGGTCAATTTCAGGCAATTATACCCAATTCAACAAAACCCCAAATTTTACGAAGAACAAGATTGGCGAATGAACCAACATGCATACCAAGATGTGAAAATTTTGAATATAAACAATAGAGAACATGTCGCCAACATGCATACATAGCAACCCATGAACCAGTTCAAATCTAATGAAGCAATTCATCAAAATCCCCAAATTCCCAATATGAAGACATGAACTCTAATTTTTCATTTCTCACAAATCATGCGTTCTTTGCAATTAAAGGGTAGAAAACGTGTGTACAACATCCATACAAAAAACCCATTACATATTTCACGTCAAAACACCCACACCCATGAAAATCCCCAAATTCCATATTAACACATGAACCCTAAATTGAATGGGCTTGTAGAAATCAGCTATGTTTATGTAATTAAAGGCTACAAATCGTATGAACAACATGCATATGTAAAAACCCATGAGCCATTTCAGACCACAACACCCAAAATCATGAAAATCCCCACACTTGTATAGTTCGAAATTTCAGCTTTCACAGGGAGATTAATGTAGGATTTGAAATTAATTTGAATGGGAAGCAAGGGTAAAAGAGTCTTACTACAGTTGAGGATCGATGTTTGGAACCCAGGAAGTCGCTTTCGAGCCTAAGGAATCAAGAGCAATCGACTACTGCTACCGTGGGGAGTCCAATGCAGCAATCCAACAACAGTTATGTTTTTTTATTTATTTTTTTTTTTTATTTTTTTTTTTTATATATGAAACAACAGTTAACTCTGAACTGTGCAAATAAGGAACCATAAAACTTGATCCTTCCATTATCGAGTACTATATTACTCACTAAATATAAAACCGAGTTCCATAATTTGGACCGATTGTGCACCAATCAAGTAAGAATCGATTTTTATAGACAACTTTGCCTGGACTTATGCATTTCGATGGGTCGCAGCACAGATTTAACTAATCCATCTTCAATACTCACTTTCTCGGAGAGCGAGTACTTGATTGTTACTCGCTTTCTCGAAGAGCGAGTACTTGCTGGTTATATTAATTCAAAAACCAATTACTACTCGATAAGTAGATTATCGAGTTACTTAATGTAAATCGCTACCTGTAAAACCGGGTTTCATAATATGACCAATCGGATAACAATTGGTTTTTTCAGACAACCATGGCTGGACTCATGAATTCCTCGATTGGTCGCGTAGCAATCGAATAACAATCGATTCTTACAGACAAGTTTTGTTGGACTTATGCATTTTCGATGGGTCGCAGCCAGTTCGACTGGTTAGTTATTCTTCAGAAATACTCGATTGTATTGACATTGAGTTACATGGAAAACTTGCTTTATTGGAGATTGAGTACTATCTTGTTCTGGTGATTTAGAAACGACTACATAGTACTCTATGTTGCCAGTACCGAGTTATTAATGTTACTCGATGTCAGCAACATCAAGTTTTGGTGGAAAAACCTTCCACTACATATTACAACTCGGCCTGCATGTTTTTTCCTGTTGTCAGCTGCAGCTCAGTTTTATACACCAGCTATGTTCTATTTATTACAATGTTCATGAAGCAACAAGTGTATTGCATGCAACACACTTGAAGTTGGAAATCATACTAAACAGCTTAGTGAAACCCCACTGCAATAATAGAAATTTACATGTAACTGAATTGTTTGCTTGACCGGCTTAGTGAAACCCCCATCCAGTACATAACATTAATGCCACTAACAAAGTGCATGACTACATAAGTACAAAACTTTAGTATCAACTTCTAAGCAAAAAATGACCAATATAATTTGTCTTCTCATCATGGGCCCGTTCAACTGGTGTCATTCGGTTGCTTCCAATTAAAGAGGTAGGGATCATCCTAGCTGCGCAACGTATGTCTGTTATCACCCATCCACCTTGGCTGTCGTACCTACCGTAAATAGTTTAAAAATGTTATGTACACTGGACTTATATAAGTTATTAACACGCAACATAGCCACAACAAGAAAAATTTTCATGACTTACGACGAATAGTGTAACAAAACAATTGAACAACCTCATTTGCCTATTCATGCATGAACACCAATGTTTGTTTCATGACTAGTCCAAATACTTACGATGGCAATAGAGAACAAAGACACTACTACTGAGTTCTTAATAGTGACGTAACAATTTATATGACAAAAGTTGTAAGAGATATATGACCTTTACCTATGATGCAGCTCCACCGCTCGTTCACATCCGCATTTTGAGTAGGACATGTTCTATGGTTGTGCCCCTCTTGGTGACACAACCCACATCTTGACTTGGGTCCATTCTCGATCCATAGGGAGGTCGACAACTCCCTATCATTCTCGTCCATCTCATTGTGGATTTGTGTGGACTTTGGCCGACCTTTGTTCCGGATCAGTTGCAGATTGGGCATCACTACTCTAGTTTTTTCCGGATCCGACCATGCTAATCTGTCTTTCAACGGTTGGAATACCGGTTTGTAGCTATGGTACCTATGAGTCACGCTATAGCAAGGATCAATAAACTGCTGCGCATCGTGCTTATACTTAGCACAAATTGCTATTACGTGTGAACACGGCATCTTGTATGCTTCCCATTTCCCACATGTGCATGTCATACACCGAAGATCAACCCTGTGCATGTGTTGTCTGCCCCCATTACTTAGAGGATTACCCAGTGTGTCAACCTGATATAACTGCACTTGTGTGCACATCCGTGTCACCATATGGTCCTTTGCCTTCGCTTGATTTTTTTCTAACTTGTTCATGGTATACTTGCACCATTCTTGACCCGCTTCCAATTGCTCTAGAGTGAGATTACGATGATCATCAAAGTAGGAGTTCACTTTGAAAAAGGTGTACCTCACCATTGCCGTGATTGGCAAGCTGCGTGCACCTTTCAGTACTCCATTAAAACACTCTGATAGGTTGGTTGTCATTGCTCCGTATCAACGCCCTCTGTCGTGTGCAAGTGTCCACTTTTCTTTGTTTTCATTTTCCTAGTACCTGTGTGTAGTTGGTTTGACATTGCGAATTAAATCCAGTGTGGCTTGAAACTTTCTAACTTGATTCACACTTGCTACCCTCCATACCAATTTCTTCAACTCCGAAATTTTCCATTTTGTGTTAACATTGCTAGCTACATGGCAGAGGCAATACCAGTGATGGGCCTGGGGAGGCTGCAACCAAGTCATCCTTGTGTCATCCAAGCAGGCTTTTATCCCCGAATGTCGGTCAAAGATGATGCAAAGATTTGTCCGGTCCGTAACAAATCATTTCAGGCATGCCAAGAACCATCCCCATGTCTCCTTGCTTTCACTCTCAACAACGGCAAATGCAAGTGGATAAACCTCGTTGTTAGCATCCATTGCCATTGCTATCAACAACTTTCCCTTGTACTTGCCATAGAGTTGCATTGCATCGATGCTTATCACCGGCCTACAATACTTGAACCCTTCAATACACGGACCAAAAGCCCAAAAGGCACAGTTAAATGTGCAAGTTCCCGGCACACTACGGTGGTCGCACTTCAACTGTGTCACTGTGGTTGGATCTGCATCTTTTAACGCTGCCAGGAACCGAGGCAATTCTGCGTATGACTCATCGAAATCACCGTAGATGGCTGCAACGACTTTCTGTTTTGCATCCCAAACCTTATAGTGAGACGCCCAATGGTCATGTTTCGCATGAAGAAGACTACGCAGGGTTGCTACTGTTCTTGAAATGTCTTCCCATACATATGACTTAAGTGTGATGGCAATGAACTTCAAATCCATCATCCTTCCATCATGATCCACTTGGAGTGACGAGCAAGTGTGGGGACCCTTACATGTTGTGATCAGCCACAGCTTGTGCCTTTTGTTGTAGATAGCTCGAACTGACCACAGACATGCATCGTGTACACATGTTACAACCAGTCTCCAGGGGTCTGACTTCACGTACTTAAATTTTTTATTGAGCCCAACGGAGAACATGGTTAGCGCGTGTTGAACCGCAGCTTTATTCTTGAATAGCATCCCCTTGCTCAGTTCGTCCCCCGGTCGCCAACTCAGCAGACCTGTTTCTAGGGAAGGTGATGGGTCATCAATGTCATCCCATGTGTTTGACGTGAACCATTCGGGGTTAGGGTTCAGATTGTTTTCTGGTTGTAGTTCATCTAACAATTTTGGATTCCCTACCGGTCCATCGTTATCAATGAACTCCTCATGCACATCTCGAGTGTCATCCATTTCAGTTGCCTTGTCCAAGTAGGTTTGGATATCTTCATTTTGGTGAGTATACCCTTCATCCTCACGGGTATGGATAGACCCTAACACTTCGGCGTCTTTAGTATTGTCCATAGCAACCCCATTCCATGGTTGAGAGTCGTAGGGCAAAGATGTCTCGGGTGTAACTGAAGGGTACACAACGGTTACAGGAACTGATTCTTGCTCTCCAACTCTACTGGCATATTGCAAACCCCCGTCGACATTGAACCCAACAGTGTGGATAGTTACATACAAGTCAGAACCTATGAATTGCCCTACCCGCTTTATCACTCCCCACATTATATTTGCATCATCATCGCATTGTAACGGAATTGAATTGTAGAACACTTGGGTACCTACTAGTTGTTGCGGAGCCTGAAATACAATGGAGATGTCGTGGGTATCCTTGTCTAACCCCATAGTTGACATTATCTTTCATTTAAGTTTTCTCGTGTGTATCCCACATTTCACTTCAATAAGCGTCTACTTTTGGTTCGGACCTTGGTATGGTAGCCCATGCAAATCATTAATATATGCCTCCCCGTCGTAGTAAACATAGAAGTAATGTGGACTCATAACGGACCTGAACCACAAATAGTAATAATTGTCATGCTGCGTAATATTGTGAAACCATAGGCTAACTATACATGCCCTATGTTTGGGTGTTCATGTAGGTAAACAAACCTAAGAAAATTGTGCTAAACATGCTAAAAAACACTATTGAATAATTATATCGTCTACTCCATCAGACTTCATTTCGATGACGAAAATGTTTGCACAATGTGGTCGAATTTCATGTTGGATATAGTTCAACAAATGAGAACTCAAAAGCATTGCAAATAAGCGAGATAATTCCTACCATGCAATATGTACCATTATTATGTTCATATACCTCCCATTGAAGACCCACAACATTCAAATAATTTGTGTTCTCAAAAATTGTATCACATTATTATGTTCAAATACCCCCTATTGAAGACCCACAACATTCAAATCATTTGTGTTCTCAAAAATTGTCCACAACATTATTATGTTCAGATGCCCCCATTCAAGACCCACAACATTGAAAAAATTCGTGTTGCTCTGAATTGTTATCAAGTATTATTTATCTATCAGGTGAGATGTTGACAGAATGGAGAAGAAAAATGTACGCATAATGTCATTAAGGGGTTTCATGTAGGATATTGTTCAACAAATGAGAATCCAAAAGCATTGCAAATAAGGGAGATAATTCCTAGCATGCAACATGTACCACATTATTATGTTCAGATACTTAGCATTGAAGACCCACAACATTGAAATAATTTGTGTTCTCAAAAATTGTACCACATAATTATGTTCAGATACCCCATTCAACACCCACAACATTGAAAAAATTCATGTTGCTCTAAACTGTTATCAAGTATTATTTACCTATCAACTGAGATGTTGACAGAATAGAGAAGAAGTGAACTTGAGACAATTAGTGTGCTTTGTGCAGCTGGTTAATTGAACTTGAAGCTGGTACTAGTTGTGACACAATGGTTGTAATCTCAGACCGGCCCACGTCCAGAATTCAGAATGACAGTGTCAATAGCGTTCTGGTCAGTGGTCCTAGAAAGTTGGGCAAGTGGGGGGGGATGTTATTCTTGCACAGTACTCGGCTCTGAAGAAATCGAGTTATAAATAACTCGATTATACAGAAGCGGCGTACTATTAAAACCTCATACGTCATGCACAGTACTCGGCCCTGCACAAATTGAGTTATATATAACTCAATTATATAAACACCGAGTACTATTAAAACCTCATACAAATGCCAGTAGAACGCATAATGATCCTAAAATGGAGTTTAATACAACTCGTCCCTAAGGAGACTGAGTATTATTTACTTCACCTAACTAGTTGGTTAGGACAGTTGTTTATACTCGCCATTGATACAGGCGAGTTCTATTGTGTTACTTGATTTGTGGATAATCGAGTACTGTAGATATTACGCTTTATATTAAATGACAGCTTCCTCTCTTTCAGTTTGGGGCTATTGACAGAGGAAAACATTCAAACATGGAGAAGAGAAGCCTCCTTTGCTTCTAGAGGTAACATGCCCACCTTTTTTTATAGTTGTCATTAAATAATTTACTACTGTACAAAACAAATGCTGATTATGCAACTATTTGTCAAATATTTGAATAAGAAATGTCAATGTTGCTGCAGTCCACTAGCACCTGTTGGTAAAGCAACATGGTACATGTTTATCTAATACCTCAGATTCGAAATTTGGTAAGTTCTAACCTCAACACAACTAATACGGTTTTAACATATAGTGTTGTTGTACAAACTCTTTTAGGGTGGTAGATACTATGTTGTTTTCGTTGGTCGTGCTCTTGGCATATACGACAATTAGGTAGAAGCAAGTAGACAAGTTCATAGATTCGCGAACGCCGAACACAAGTCATACAAAGATAGACGGGAAGCAGAATCTACATACATAGAGTTCATGCAACGTAATGGTAGGAACGTGTAGTATGGTGCTTCCCAATCGTGAACATCTCCTACCATGTCGCCATCAAGCCAAGGGGGGGCTTCTCAAAGCGAAGGAACCAGCTATTGTGATTGAGATGTTAGGAACAGATTGTTGAGGTATCAGGTAAACGTTGTCATTGAGGAGTGTGACCACGCAAGCAGGATTGCAACCTTGAGTACTAACATGCTCAGTGAAGTGGTAGCCCATGTTATAGGGGATGAGGAAGTTCATGATTCGACACGATAAGGAAGCGCAAAATGAAGGCGAAACTATGGCTCTTGCTTATGGCATTTATGAATCTAGTAATACTAATGACATGTGTTTTTATGCCCCCTATGCCTCAAGTTTGCAGTATAGATGGGCTAAAGTGTTGTTGAATAGCTTTTTCGTTTCCCTTTTGAACATTAATCTGGAATCTGTCTTAGCCTGTTGGCCTGTAATTGCTTGTATTGTTGTTAAGATCGGCTAGGTTGTTTTGGTAACTGTAGTTGGCTTTGGATAGCCAATAAGTATTTTCTCTATATATTTTTTGCGTAGGTCAAAAAATACACTTGTTATGAAGAAGTTGCGAATATAACAAGCAATAGGTTGGTTGTCCCTTGTTGGTTATGATTTTGTAGCATAACATTGAGCCATCTAGGAACATAAAATCTAGAAATGCGCACCACCTAGCAATGAAACATGTATGGGCATTTGCCAAACTATTTCATTACATAATATGCAATTATACGACCTTAACATATAGAAATGTACATTTCCAAATAAATTTAAAGATACTTGGGAAGAAATAGACTATTTCATTCCTTACTTCGACAGAATTGATCATTTGACTCAGCGTCTAATCCAACTATCTTGTATTTAGTAGCTTTAATCCCTCTTTAAGTGCCCAATGAAGGAACTCAATTAATTTTCTTTTTTGTTGAAAATAGTATAACAAAGTAACGAAAAAGGAATGTACTATTTGCTAAGTTGCTAATAAAATTATATAAGAAATTCTAAAATCTAAAACAAAAAGGAAAAAGGGGGAAAAAATTACTCAAACAATAAGGTATATATATAGCCATGAATATCAATCCACCTGAATTGTGATTCTCACTTATTTGAATGTAAAAACATTGCTCCAATATCAGAAGACCTTATCCATGCAAATCTTCTACAAAATACACCAAACCAATAGACAAAATCAACATGCCACAATTTGCTGATAGAATTATATAAGAAATTGTAAAATCTAAAAGAAAAATAAAAGAAGAAAAGGAAGTAAACAAAAAAACTTAACATTTAAAAAGAACATGAGAGGGAGAGATGGATGCGTGGCATATAAATGGGATAGACCAACAATTGTATGAAATCCTTGCCATTAAATTTCCACCTACTCACCACCAAATTGAAACAAACAAATAAATCACAACCTATGAAAACCACAACACATAAAACGAAAATGTCAATAACAGAATACAGAAGGACAGATTAGAGTACCCACCTTTTTTTGTTTTTTTTTTCAGCGATGGCCTTCTTTGCAGGTTTCTCTACCAATTTTTTATTTTTTTTGGTTTGATACCAGACATCTTGGTCTCTTAACGTAGCAAATAATTTTTTTTTATTTTTTATTTAATTTGAATTTGCAGATGAGACGTGAGGATAAGGATAGACAGAGTCAAATAATATTGTAACTGGTAGACTCTAACTATTTCATGATAATGAGGAGTTAAATTTTATTTTCTCCTTTTTATATGAGGAGAGTTTAAACTTGTACGTAGGTAAAAGAGTGGATGAATTTTTGAAGTGTTTTTTTATTTTTTTTTATGGATTTCTTTTTTGGGTAATTGTTCAAAAGATAATTGTTGTGATAATTGGATTGAGATAAGAATTGTGCTAACATTTACTCTTTTTTTTTTTTTTAAATAAAGGTAATTGATTTTTATTTATTTTTTCAACAACGGCAGATGTGTGTGTTCTTTTTTGGTTTTTTATTTTTTATCAATTATCATGGCAGATGTATTCACAAACAAACGTGTTTGTTTTAATGAATTTTTTTTTTTATAAGTGAATAAAGTAATTTGAATACCATCAGGAGAGTAATCCTATTTTGTAGGCAATGTTTTAGTACAAGTTCGACATGTATTTTTACCTGACTATCCTTCATTCAATAGTCACAATTTAAATATAGACGTTAAGGACATTTTTGAACTAAAAAATGGGGAATCCAAACAAGGGAAACCCCTTAAATAATAGCATACATAATCTTAAAAAAACCTCAAGTTGAGTACAAAATGAAAAAAACACAACTAAATACTAAATTTTATAATATTTTATTTTTTGAGATTGCCCCTGACGTTCAGGGAAAGAGCTAAACAACTAATGAAAATTATGAAATACCCTTAATTTAATAAACTTATCTTTATCTCTAATTCATAAGAAATGGTTTAAACTCTTAAATTGATAAAAATTGAAAACAAACAATCTAATGAAAAAAGTCAAATTGTATAAAAAAAAAAAACTTATCTACCACGTTTATATATTTTGAAAAAACAATAAATAAATAAAAACTATCTCGGCCGGTTCTCTATTTTTTCAAATTCGAAACATAATACTAAAAAAAAAAAATACACTTAACACGTTTGAATTCCACTCCCACATTGTCATATATTATTCCTTTTTTTTATTTTTTATTTTTTATTTTTTATTTTTTGCCATTTGATAGTGCAATATAGATAAAAATAACCTATTAACAACCTGTTTGTTTATGACCCGAACAACCTGTTTAATTAATTCCAGTGTACTTAACTCGAATAACCTGTTATGTTGCCCATATATCTACATTCAGAATTCAACCATAAATCAAGTAAAAAAAATCAAAATAACAAAAAAAGAAAATCTTTGGCAATTCCTTTAAAATTAAACTAGTAGTCCAAAATGTTCCACCCTCCATACTATAAAATTCAATACCATGTCAAAGTTCCATAATAAATAACCAAGTAATAAATTAGATGCCATTTTCAGTTCCATATCAAAAACTAAAACACATAACGGATTAAGATAATAAAAAACCAAAATGATTACATGGCATATCAAATTATCCTTCATGGCAAAATCCAAGTGCCATATCAAAAAGTAGAACACATCACTGATTAAGAGACTGGATTAGAAGAGGGTTCCATTGAAGAGCTGTCTTCCTTGTGCTCATCGTTATTGATATCCATGCTCATTTTATCTTCACTGAGCTCTTCCAATTGTGGTTGTGCAAGGTCTACATCAAATAAATTTAATGAAACATTAAAAACTTATCTATGCATTATAAATCAGAAATTTAAAATCTGTGGGTAATCAAGCAATTGAAGCAATGAATCAATTAAACAAATAAGTCATTTCCATAGTAGTAAGAACAAAAATTACCGGTAACTTTTTTGTAGTGTCTGCTGTGTACCAAGTCTACCAACAAAATATATAAACGATTCTATTTTGAATATGCATGAATATAATTTGTATTACATTGGTTAACCATACCATCATGCATAATTTTTTAGAATTTATTCCATTTAAATTCTCACCAAGATTGTGCACATTCTATATGTTCTATTTTGATAACTCAAATCCTCTATCCATATAGCAACTTTAATGCCATTTCAACTTTTCTCTACACCTTTTCATGATTAATATTTAAAGTAAACATTTTTGTATTTTATGGGAAATCCAGAACCTTTTTGACATATATATATATATATTTTTTAAAAATCATAAACTTATAACACATTCAGCCAACATATAAATAAAAAATGCATTACCTATATCTATATCTGTCCCAATAGAAATAGGAATGCTCAATGGCACTTCAAATTTCTTTCGACATAACTCCGAATGGCGCTTCAAATTATACTGAACATATGCTCCGGCAGCAATATATTCCTTTCCACACTGCTTACATTTGCATGAAGGCTGTTCTTTGTCTTTTGTCGGAAGCATCTCAAAGGAACGCCATACAGTTGAAGTCCTCCTCCTCTTGTAGTCTTTGAGCTCAGTCTTAGCCTTTTTTGGCTCGGGAAGGTCAGCCATTTCATCAAATTGGGCATCTAAGTCATTGCGTTTTCCTTTTTTCTTCATGTTAGTAGGAATCATCTCATGACTTTCCATCTAGACCAATTTAAAGAAAAATTATTGATAAGAAATTTAGTAGTGCTAAGAAAAATTAAGGAATGACAAATGAATTTAAAATCAACAAAAGGAACAAACAAATCTAATATTAGTACTAAACAGTCAACATTAAAGTGAGTATAGATCCGAAACGATTTTATCTTAAGATGTCAGAAACAGGAAAAACTTGAGAGGAAATCAGGAGTTGTTAAAAGTCTTATAAGTGTAAGCCCAAGCTCACTCGAAAATGAGCACTCTAATTAATAAGTCATTTGTTATTTTAGTAACAGTGTTTCTTTTATGATAATTTATTTAAATATTTACAAGTGACAAAAATTGCATCTAATTAAACTTCCATCTTTTATCAAAATAAATAAATAAATAAATAAAATCAACATTATAGCGATTAACAACACAAACGAACGGATCTACAATTATTTTGTTTGAAGATGACAGATACAAAGAAATTTGAAAAGAAATCATAGAACAAGACCCAATTATTTTTAAATCAACATAAAAAATAAACGAAAAAGTCTGCTATAAGTACTAAACAATCGACATGATGATAATGATTAACACAATAAATGAAATCTACAATTTAATGAATCAATTTCATTACTAACTAAACAAAACAAAAATTATGATGGGCATTATGTCCAGGACATATATACCTTGCTGGACTGGATTCGGTGATTGAAAGCTGAAGAAAAATAACAGAGGGCAGCCACGGTTTTGAGGACAAGATAAATTAGAGGGGTTGCCTATGGATTTGAGGGGAAGAGTGAGTACAAGGTTGAGAGACATGTTCAGGCTAGGGTTTTGATTTTATAGTGTAGAATCAATCTGTAGTGTAGTGTACATGAAAGAGTGGCGGTTGGAGTTTTGAGGAGAAGAAGAAGAAGAGACACAGAGAGAGTAATGGTTGACGACGGAAACTAAGAGACAATCTTGAGATTGAGAATTTCAGAGAGGCGTGAGGCCAGGTTCTGTTCTGAGGGTAAGATGTATCTAGACACAGTACTCGGTTATCCTATAACCGAGTAACAATACTCGCTACCTAGATAGCCAAGTTCAATATAATACTCGCAATCTCTAAAGCTAAGTTTTATAAATGTTGACCGATCACATACCAATCGTACACCAATTGTTTTGTACAAAGAAGTTTGGGTGGACTCATGCAGTTTTTGGTTTTAAATTAGTACTCGCTTACACTGAGACTGAGTACTAATTGGTCATGGTTGGGAGAAGCAACACACAGTACTTGGTTATCCTATAACCAAGTAACAATACTCGCTACCTAGATAGCCGAGTTCAATATAGTAATACTCGCAATCTCCAAAACTGAGTTCTATAAAAGCTGACCGATCACATACCAATCACACACCAATCGTTTTGTACAGAGAAGTTTGGGTCCTCATGCAGTTTTTGCGATGGGTCAAACATAAGACCGACTGATCGAAATATTCTTCATTTATACTTGACTATTCTGATACCGAGTTTAATTCAGTAATCGCTTACACAAAGATCGAGTAGTACTTGGTCGTGGTTGCGAGAAGCAACAGATAGTACTCGGTTATACTATAATCGAGTAACAGTACTCGCTACATTGATAGCCGAGTTCAATATAGGACCGGTCCAACACCAATTGAATACCAATCATCGTTTACAGAGAAGTTTTCCTGTACTCTTTTCTGATTTTCCACCCATCAATACTCGACTACTGTGGTGTCGAGTTCTATAATTAAACAAATGAAGCAGTATTTGGTAATTTATTCACAGCCCCTTAGAGAACATTAATGTGAGTGTTGATAGACCAAATGCAATCCACCAACTTTCTGCCGTATTTCTACAATTTTCGTTTTTTCTTATTTTCTTAATTGAATATCTTTATCCAATAGTCACTTTATTTTATTCATTGAATATTAAATTTACAACTACAAAGGAAATGGATGGGATTCCATTTGAATTCCTATCTAAATTCACAGTAATAGAGCCGCTTAGATATTACATATATAACTAATTAATATCTAATATTACATATACATGTGTTTCTTGGATAATGTAACTCAACCGTTCAAATCTTAATTTAATAAGATTATAGAATCATTCTTCGAAACATTCACAATAGTTGTACTAATTAGAGTACATACATCTAGTTTGGCCCCCCCTAACCAATCCTTTTTTTTTTTTTTAATTTTAATTTAGTTTTTTGTAAATCTTCATTTTTTCTTTTTGTATTGGCCCACGCAGGTACAATCAATCTACATGGACAAATTCGTTAGTTTGAATCATTGCATCGAAATAGAAGTATTTGATTGATCTAAGTGCAAGTAATTTATTATTTATTAAAATTATCTTTTAGTCAACCGTTTAATTGGATGAAATCAACTTGAATGGGAATTTTTCTATATAACAATAGCATCTTTTGTAGGAGATAGCACACCATAATACTATAAGTATTACAATCCTAATTATTATTCAGATTGTGATTACTAATATGTAATAATATTGAATATTGGAATTAAATGAACAAAACAATATAAAGATAGTATTCATTGGGGGGGGGGGGGATAAATAGACCGAACTGGAATTTTAGGAAAAATATCTTCTCGATCTCTTTCCTTTTTTGTACTTCCCCTTTTGTTTGTTGCAATTCCCGAAGACCGCTAATATCTTTTTTTTGAGTATTACTTCTATACTTTATATAGTTTATACTTATATGATTTATCTATTTATTTTTATATATTATGCTCATTAAGCAGATTATCTCGATACACACATATATTGTGTAAGGCTTAAACTAAAAAAATAAATCACGCAAACTAGTCAATGACCCTCCATGGATTCACCTATATAAGCCACAGCTAAAGTTGCAAAAATAAGGGCTTGAATACTGCTTCTAAATAATCCAAGTAACATGATGGGTATAGGAACTACTGAAGGTACTAAAGAAACAAGAACAAGAACTACTAATTCATCAGCTAAAGTTGCATTCATCTTGAACAAATCTTTAGCTAAATTTACACTAGAGTATTTTGCTTATAAAAGAGAGCCACATAAAAGGAAAATTTCAACAAATCTAATGTATAAATTAAACTTCTTCAGTTGTGGGATCTCCATCCATCATCACTATATTGCATTTGTCTAAAGCTGCCTTTGTTCAAATATGCAGATACATAGATACAAAAATCTAGAATTGAACTTTTCCATTGCACATGAAAATATCCACCCTTTGCAATTATAATTGGTACCTAACTCGAAGCTTACTCAAATATTCATATAGGACCTAAGATGCTTGAGTAGCTTCATTAGTTACAAAATATGTTTAAAAAGATTCAACATATCCAAAAAATCAGCTGTTACACATATGCCGTCCAAAAATCTATTGTCATAAATGCTCTCCAAATTGTCATGTATGCTGTCCAAAAATCTGTCAGTCTTTTATGTCCAAAAAATGTTGTCAAAGTTTTGTCCGCTAGCTGTTACATCAACAATAAGACGTTGTCCAACTACTGTGCAAAAAACAAAGAAAACAACCAATATGGTGGTTTCCTGACTTTATCAATAGTAGGAACTATTGAAGCCTGCAAAATATGCCACCAAATATGAATCAATAAATGAAAAACAAAAACCAAAAACTAAATGAAAATATAAGTTTAAATTATAGAAAAATTCTTAACGTCTATGCACACCTGACTCATGCCATATATGCCAACATGATCTTGTCCAAGCAAAAATCCACAATCACAAGATTCCTACACTATTTCCTTGGGTATGGAGGAAATCCCTGTCCATTATAGAATTCTTGGGTATGCGGACATAGCTGATGGCCAATCATGGTATTTTTATTAATAAGTTTTCTTTACTTTATGGGTGCTCATTCGTGTGGGTTTTGGTTCAATTCATTGAGGGTTTAGTATTTAGCCAGATTGTGAAAGGATTCAGTTTATGTTTTCGCTTACTCGTGCGCAATCCTACATCAAGTCTTTTCCTCTTCCCTAAAGCAAGGAAGTTATTTATGGATTTCTGTACACAAAATGGTTCACCTGCATGCATCTCATCCTCACTCAACATGCTCTTGTCCCCTAAAATCATTCAAATGACATTCCCATCATGAATCTAAAACCACAGACAATACCATTTCGAATTGACCCAATCAACAAAAAGAAATGGCTTCTCTTTGTACCAAGTATGCTGGTCCAGCGACATATGCATGGTCTGAAATTTAACAAGTTGCTGTCTCTAACAGCTGTGTCTAACATGCTATGTCCAAGCTGAAACATAACAGTTGTGTTGTGTTTGTGTCCAAATATCATAGATCTAATTTGATGTGCAGGGCAGATTTTAATAATAATAATGTGATGTGCAGGGCACCTTTTTTCCATCACTTTCTTTCAAATCAAACAAAGCTTAAAGCAAGGAAGGAAATTTATAAACAGAAACACAACTAAGCAAATTCAATTTCCAAGCCATGTTGGACTTATGTATATCTAGACAGAGGAGATTCATAATTCAGTTGCTTAAAAGTAACATCTTCCTTTTATAGCCAAGATAAATCCCAACTGTCTAATAATAAGGACATTTATTTTCTCTTTTTTTTTTTTTTTTGGTTGTGAATTGTAATTATCGAAAATGAACCTCAAATACTAAAATAAATTAAGAAGTCCAGATATTGGGCAAGATTTTACCCCCATATGCTCCACATCATCAACGACTCAACGATCTTTTCGTTTCCTCACAACTACCTTTGCCGGTCTTGTCTTACCTGAAATTCAAAGGGATCACACATTACTTGAATGCACACATTCCCTATGCTTAATTTAATTATTAGAAAATGTTTGATCTGAGTATGATCATCACTTAAAGCACACAACATTATATGCAAGTCCTGTGACATTGTATTAAGGTAAATGATAAACGGTTTACATAGCATGGAGGTGTACTGCCTAAATAAGAAAATCTAATGCAAATTGAGCACAGGATTGTTAATCTAAACATTCTAATGAACATATAGCAGTTAAGAAAGATGCCTTCCTAGCTGTGCAAATAATTACTTTATCATTATGAAGATAGAAGACTAGGACATATAATGACATAGGAATAATTCCTTTACAAGTTTTATATATCTTTTATAATTATGCGCAGTCTGTGGATTTCAAAAATGTTTCCATAAATCATGTTATTTACCGTCACCGGTCCCACAACCAGGGGGATGTATGTCAGTGTGGAGTGATCTTCGCAACCCATGTACTGGCACTATATTCTCACTCTGTATCTGTTTGATCTATGCAATCGGTTCATCAGGGTTAGGAAGTGAAGAGTCCTGGGTGGGCTTAGCTTGAACTACAAGTGGGGTCGGTCGGCCAGGTGTGGGTACAAATATACAGCCACCGTCGTGGGCAGAGTCGGCAAACAATGGGGGAGACAGCCGAGTGGGTGGTGGGTACCGAGGGCCAGCTTGGACACAGGATGTGTGTTCTGCACTATTGTCATGGCTAGGGGGTGGGATGGTTGGGCAGCAGCGTTAGACGTGCATCGCGATGACCCGACACCATCCATGTACATGCCCCAGTCGCCCTCCAACGCCTCATCATCTGTAGAAAAACAATTGTATTTATTAAGATGACAACAAGGGATTGAGTCAGAAAATGTCTTACTATTTGCAGCCTAGATATGATTCAATGGCATTTGACCCTTTACAAGGGACTTAATTTGGGGAATGAGACCTCTCATTCTTAGGCCACATAAACTACCCCATATAAACCTTGTTTTGTTGGTAAAATCTAATAAAACTTTGTTTTTAATTCATTATTGGCATATTAAATTAACTATAATAATAAAATTTATAAAACAAAACCTTTGAATTACAAAGTCCAGCTTTGTTTACTTGTTTATACTCTATCATTGTTATTATTACTATTTTTTAAACTCTAATTTTATGAACCTCATAGTGTGATCACAACTTTGAATTTCCTCATATAATGCTAATTTTATGTTCATGGTCGCATAGCAATATTTTTAAAAGGAAGTACATTGGCATCCATAGTGGTCTGTGCTTTATACGATGAAAAAATGAATAGACTTACTTTTTTTTTTCATACATTAGCAAAATATATTAGCATTGATGTGTATATGTTAAAAGTGGATAATAGTATTGTGATTGTAGTTTATAAGGAATGAATGAAACAAGTTTGCATGTCTTACATTTCAATACATATATATTTCGCTTGGAAGAAAAAAGTGCTTATTCCAATTGGTTAATATTTAAAGTGCTTAGTCTTAATAGCTAAAGTTTGGCAAAACATTGTAACTAACTAATTATACCATAATTATGAGAAGGAAGTGAAAATTAACCCTAAAAACTAGTTACCAAACAATATATACTTTGCTACTATAATATGTCCTCTAAATAAATTACAACTAAAAGTAGTAGAAGTTAAAGTCAGTAAGAATTGAAGGTATTAGAGTTGGAAGTTACCCAAGTCATCGTCATTCTCATGACCACCTCCACGACCTCCACTGTATGCATGACCTCCACTGCGTCCATGCCCTCTAGACCCACGACCTCCCCCACCACGGCCTGTGGCCTGTGTGCTCGCCTCAGTCGCCGTGGCATGCGCATTCTCCAATGCTGCTCGGCTCATCTCTCCGACAAGATCCAGCATCCTCTTCAAGTGGTTGTACACTTGAGAGTTTGGTTCGCATTGCAATAGTAATTCCACATTAGACTCAACCTGCAAAATAAAGGAGTCCCGTTAAAACTTCTTTGGTTAGTTTTGTGTTGTGCAACACTAGGCCTTTAAGGGCAAATCGAGTTCTGATTTTTGACTATATCTCATGTTGAGCTTATTCATATATATATGAACATTGAAATGGTACACCAGTACATATTGCTTGTGACAGATGCATATCTAGTGGGAAGAAATGAAATGTTCTCTAAAATGAATATCAAAATATTGATCCAATGGCTCCATAAAACTTAATTTTTCATAATGCATGCAGTAACACACATATATTGTCAATACATAAAAGAAGCATCGAATTGTTGCCTTACCAGGATTTCCCAATATGCCGAGTCGCATGTAATGTACCGTCTGGTCATCCTTCGGTACGACTCCATGTAAACAGCAAGGTACGTCGTGTCCCCATCCAAATGCCAGTGCGTCGACAATATGTTCCTCTCTATGGGCCCATCGGTCAATGTAGACAGCATGCTCTTGCACCAATCCTTATCTAGTTTACCTTGGAGGGAGATTCTGTGGAGATGAACAGATGTATCACAATATCCGGTGGCACTTGCTTCATTCCGAGCTGACGAAAGACACGTTCGGGATGATGATCCTCTACTATCCAAAAATAGATCAATGGCATAGTGGCCCTCCATATATGTCGGCCGGCAGTGCAATATGGGGGCAACAACTCTAGGACATCCCTGTAGGGCTCCCAAACAACCTGCAGAAATGGTCAACAAAAAAACAAATCAAATACGTACTTATTTGTGTCAATCCTCAATGTGAGCACACATGTATAAGACCATTGAAGAACCACTTCACTAAAAATCCTAAGACATTCTTGACCTATTTCCCCCTCTTATTCTATTTCCCCCTTTTACTGGATTTGACATGATAAGATGCACCCGGATAATACTGGTTGCACTAGCTAAAACCGAGGAAAAAAATTTAAGTGTACACAGCTAAATATATGTGGAATCAAATTAGTGTAAAATTACTAATGAAGGTACTTTATAGTGACTACCCACCTTTTTCCGGAATTCGTAACTAATGCCTTGTATATCTATGGTCTAATTGACCAAAGTTACATTATTAACTATACACATGCAGTAGTTGACAACCCTAGAAAGTGAAAACCAAAAATATAGAGAATTATATCCTCATGACATGAAGCAGTGGAATACCTGGTGTGCCCGTATACTCGACAGTGACGCACGATACACAGCTAGCACATGTGTCACATGCTCTGTCTTGCTCTTCGGCCCCTTCCATCTAGTAAACATATAATTTCAGAAAATGCCCATTAGTTAATATCAAACAACAATGATGCCACGAAAATAAATGCGTACCAAAAATGAAGCCATTAATTAGCTTTCGTATTTTCGGTGATATGAAAATACTTATTAGAAATAAGTAAGGAAATACCTAAAACCTTTGCAAGGCTTAAAATTTAAATGGATCTGTAGTTACAATTGATGAAGTGTTGCAAATAAATATTTTCTAGTTGGCAAGTTCAATTCTCTCCTAATTTTATGCCTTTAGAATTGAAGAGATTAATTTCCATATGATAGGGGGAAAAAAGTGAATTACAATGTTGTCATAAACATGAAACTGATATTGGAGCTATCTGGCCTGGTCTACCATGGTCTACTGCACTACATATGAGTCAATCGCACACAAAGGACATTAAGAGCATTGTAGTTTAGACGTTTTCTCCAAAGGTTATTTAATTGGTTTCATCCCCACTTGTTACTATTAAAAAAAGAATTAAAAACAAAGTCTAGACTGTGAATTTTTGAGCATATGAATATGCCTTCGGAAAATATATGCATATTGAATGTGTTGATGGTGACAACCTCATCCCCTATCTCAAATTCTACACTTACATCGCATACATAGACAACTGATCTTCCCACCCTAATGCTCTCAGTTTCTAGCATTTTGTTGTCCCTCAAATTCCTTTCTAAACTCAGTTACCTAGGCCTTTTTTAGTCCCCTATCTGTGTTATAGGCTGTTATGCTAATTAGGGCAGGGTAAATTGCCTCCCACATGCACTTCCATCATATTTGCATATAAAGATAAAATATTTTCCCACCTCATACAATTATTTGAATAGAATCTCCCCCCACCCCAGCTCTCTCTCTCTCTCAGATCATCAGGAGCCATAGCCACATTATAATATGATATAGCCAGCTAAGTAATACCATCTATGTGACTAGATTCTAGAACAATGAATTTCTCTAGTTGTTGACACCTATTCCAGATAATTGGTTACTGGGTGTCCTTGAATTTTAGTATATGAATGGGCCTTGGAATCTTCTTAGCTGCATTATGTTGCAGTGGGGCTGCCAAAGTTTGGCTAGAACTACCTATAACATTCCATTTGTTGTTGGCATATTTTTAGTCCTCTCTCATAACTACAACCCCATCCCCTATCTCAAATTCTACAGTCATGTAATAACACTAGTTTTTCCAATGTTATTCTTTTCTTGGCTATGCTATTGTTTATTAATTATTTTGTTTGTCTTAAGAGTTATTTTCTTTTTGATTGCTAAATAAGTAGTCACTTGTGGATTGAGTCATTGTTTCATTCAGGATATATTGGAGAAGATTGCACCTACATGGATGAATGTTTCTTTGAAAATGAAAGATGACCCAGAGACTGATAAAGCTTTTGGATGGGTTTTAGAAATGTAAGCATTGAAAATAAGTGACTGTTTTTTACTTATCAGATTCAAGAGGATAAAAGTGCCTGACATTTTGCAAGTTGATACTAGAACTTTTGGTATGAAATTATGAATATTGACTTTTTCTATGCTTTTGTTTCTTTGTTTAAACCCAGGTATGCCTATGCTGTAGCTTCTGCTTTTCACGGTGTGCAGCATATTCTTCGCAAAGACTTTATGCTGCAGGTATGTCTCTTTTTTTGTGAAGGTCTTTTTATTAACTATTAATAGTAGATTTTCATTTTGAATTTGATTTTTAGTAAATACCTTAAACAACATTGCTATATGTATTTATCAAAGCTCTTCTTAGAAGCCTAGTGTTTTTTCTTTTGTTTTTTCCCCAGCCCCCATGGGGTATGGAACTTGAAAAAAAGTTTATCATTCATTACACTTGTGGATGTGACTACAACTTATAGGTACTATTTCTTCCCCAACTTGTCTAGTTATGACAATCTGCTATTCCAAGTATGGCTGTTTGCTATTGAATATCTTCCTTTGTTTGCTTTTTCTTTATTTTAGTTTCTAAAACTAGCCCTTTCATCATCATCTTCTTCTCTTAATTTTACAAGGCTATTAGGCTTGAGCTTACATTTTTATTTATTAGTAGATACTCACTATCTTTAATTTATTACAAAATATTTATCTGAAGTGGCTTGATGTTCAGGGTGAGCTAACATATGGGAAATTTGGGGAGTGGCGATTTGACAAGAGATCATATTTACGTGGACCTCCACCAAAAAACCTCGCCTTACCCCCTCCAGGGGTACCCGAAAGTGTGGTATGTATTTGTTAATAGTATTCTTCATCTATTGATCTTCCTAGGTTGAAAATGATCTTAAGCAAGCATCTGTTTTCATATTTCCTTCTCTACTACACTTATATGCTATTAATTTACCATGTAATATGTGTGTAAGGTTGAATTTAATCAACCATTTTGTTGACTTTATTCCGTGCCAAATTTGCTTGTATTTCAGCATTTAGTAATCCTGTATTTAGGTGAGTTTGTTGTAAGGGTAGTGAGTGAGATAGAGTGTTGAATGCTCAAGAGTGTGCAAGAAAACAGAGACTCGCAGCTTGATCTCGCGGTTGACTCGCGGCTTGATCTCGTGGGTGACTCGCGGCTGCAAGCCGCCAGATGCAGCACACGTGCCAAGCATGCCAGAAGGTGAACAGTCATGCTAGCTGGAGCACTATAGGACAAAATAGGATAACTGGCCATACAGTTATCTCGCGACTGGATCTCGCGACTCAATCAAGTCGCGAGGCCAAGCCGCGAGCCACCCCTGTTTTGAAAAACCTGACGTTTCACATTCTCTTCTCATCCCAGTATAAATACCCCTTATACCCACAAATGAAAGAGAGGTTCCAGAGAGAATTTTGAGAGAGAAACCCTAGAGTAAAACAAGATTGATTCATCTACAATCTTTACATAAGAGTCTCTTCAAATTCCTCAACTCTCTTCCTCTCCATTGTCAAACCCTTGAGAGGCATTTTACCAAAACCTTGTTCTCACCATAGTCATTACTGTGAGAGGGCTGTTTGGTGTTCTGGGAAGCAGTTAGGAAGGAACCAATCTACATTGATTAATGCTATGGTCAAGTAGCGGAATCCAGGAAGCTAGAAAAGAAAAAGGTTCGGTGCAACCTTATTGGAGCAAGAAGCTTGGAGGGCTTAGGTGCACTGGGTAGATTAGGCTTAGACAGTCTATTGCTGTCCATGTATCCCAACTACATTTTCTAGTGGATTGTTTACCGTTTGGAGGGCGGCGGAGAGGTTTTACGCCGAGGGCTTCAGTTTCCTCTTCGATAACACATCGCGTGTTGTCCTTGTGTTTGCATCTTCCTTCCCTTTTATCTTTGCCTTTTATTATCTGCTATGGGTTGTGATTTTAATTTGGTTTAGATAGTTTTCCAATTCTGTTTTATAGCTTTTGTTCATTTTTCGCACACTAAGTGTTTGACATAAAGTTTGAATTGGTTAATTTGTAAATTGGGGGTCTAAACGTTCAAGGGTGTTTTTACACTATTTGAACTTACAATTGGTATCAAAGCGGGTACACTTCTAGTGGTTTCATTACCATTGTGTGATCCTTGACTCCCTATTGAGATGGATTGGTCTCAATCCCTAAATGCACCTCCATATTTTGATGGTAGTAATTATGCTTTTTGGAAGGTTTGCATGAGAGCATTTCTGTGTTCCATTGATGAATCTGTTTGGGATGCTGTTGAGATTGGTTAGAGCAGACCTGAGGCAACCAAATCCACATGGGATAAGGCAGCACTCGCTGCATCTAATGCTAACAATAAAGCACTCAATACTATTTTTTTGTGGTGTGTCTCCAGATGAATTTCATAGGATCTCTCACATTACCATTGCCAAAGAAGCATGGGAGATATTGAAGACCACTTACGAAAGCACGAAGAAAGTAAAAGACACCAAGCTGCAGATGCTAACCACTCGATTTGAGGAGTTAAAAATGAGTGAGGATGAGTCCTTTGACTCTTTCTATAACAAGCTGAATGAGGTGATTGTAAGCAAGTTCAATTTGGGAGAGAAAATAGAGGATTCTAAAATTGTAAGGAAGATCCTTTGATCATTGCTGGAAAGTTTTCGTGCCAAAGTGACAGCGATTGAAGAGAGCAAAGACCTTGTTGACATCAAAGTCCAGGAGCTGGTTGGTTCTCTTCAGACTTATGAAATGTTGCTGCCCAATCAATGGAAGAGTAAATCTCTTGCTCTTAAGACCATTAATGAGAAGGTGGAAGACCATGACTCATCGGGAGAAGATGTGGTTGACAAAGATGTTGCATACCTTGTAAAAAATTTCTGAAAATTCTTGAAATTCAAGAATAATGGCAAATTTGGTGACAAAGGAAAATTCCAAAGTTCAGGAAGAGAGAAAAGGGAATTCAAAAAGAAAGATAGAAAAGAGTCCCAATCTACACAAGGTGTCACTTGTTTCGAATGCAACGGGCATGGATACTTTAAGAAAGAATGTCCGAATTATTTGAAATCGAAAGGCAAAGTGTATGCCACGATATTGAGTGACTCGGATTCATCCAACTCAAATTCTGAAGAAAGTTGTGATGGAGAGGGGAACTATTCAGATTTTATGACTATTGCCCATGTTGAGCCTTCAGACGAGTTGAATTTCCTTGTACGAGACCTTGGAGAACATAGTGATGAAGAATCATTGGGAGTTGTTGAAGAATCAGATGCTGAAGAAGATGAAAGCACAGCCAATCTTTAAGAGAATTATAACTCACTCTTGGAGAAGTCGGGTGAGTACACAAGGGTGGCCAAAGCAGTTGTAAGAAAAATGAAGAAGGCAGAGGAGGACTATAAAAGTCTCCTAATTCGATATAGGGGAGCCAAATGTGAGATAGAAACACTGAACGGTGAGCTGTCAGAAGCTTACACAAAAGTGAGATTTCTTAAGCAAGAGATTGTGCAAGCAAATGCTAAAATAGAGAGGGTTACCACCAAGAAGCTAGATGATGTTATTTCATCTCAAAAGAGCTTTTCAGACAAATCCGGATTGGGATATACGGGAATAAGTAGCTCATCTGGAAATGTCACTAAAGAAGTGAAGTTTATAAAGGCCAAAGAATCAGCTGATGTTGGTTATACTGCTGAGAAGCCCAAGATAGAGGAGAAGAGAAATGTGGGGAACGAACGGTTGTTAAATTCACATAATCAATCTGTGGGCAAGTCTAAATCCCGAGCCAAGTCTCGTCCATGACCACAAAAAGGTCCTAGATCAAATTATGTGTTTTATCATTGTGGACTTCAAGGGCATACTCGACCAAATTGTTAAAAGCTGAGAGCAATGAATAGTGCAACTCCTCAAAGGTCACGAGGACCTAGAAATGATAGGAGAAATTGGGCTGGTGAACCATCAAGAGATCAAAACGGTGATCCCGGAATGATGAACGTGATGAAGATGATTAGTGCATTCACCAACTGCTTGGAAAGCTTCACACGAAGGTTTGAAAGCCCTAACTCCCGTACCCAATCCTATAAGGAAATCACCCCAAATGCAAGTGACGTGTGAGTGAAAAAGGGTACTCGTGCATAAGCATTACAACATGTCCATGCATTAATTCTTCCTATGCTTTGTGACGTTGTTTGATTGTTAGCTTATTGTTTATGTTGATGGTTGTTTGTTTGTCTATTTGTGCATACTTTTGGTCATTTTTGTTTTTAATCAATCTTTTTCTTCTTATGTGTCAAAAATCCAAAAATCACATAAAAATAGAAAATCAAAAATTTTGATTGACATTGTTGAGTTTTGTCTCAAAACTTGTTTTGCCTTGTACCTTTGTGCTAATGACTTTGTGCATTTTCGAGCGTAGCTTGTTTCTTTGCACTCTTATCACTGTGAGAGAAATCTTGAAATCTATGTAATTGTTGTAAATAGATCTTCAAACTTGTCATGAATGATTAGTGAATGGTTATATTGATCTTGAGACATGCATAAACTTGTGACTATATATCTTCTCACTCTTTATTTTTGTTTTTGCTAAAAAGAGCTCACCAAATGTAAATCTCCAAATGAAAAGAGATATTGAGCTGCAAAAGCCTGTCGCACATACTAGTATTAAACTAGGAAAAAGGGAAAGCAACCAAAAATTAAAGTGAACATTTATTCAAAAAGCCTAAGGCTATCTCTTCAAAGTGAAATATCAAATATCACTCTCACAACGAGAGGTGATTGTCTCAAAAGGATCAAAAAGATCAAATGTTTTGATTGAAAGTGGAGTCAAATGTAAAGCTCCAACTTATGTTATCAAGTCTTGTGGGAGGTCATATATGCATATTTCTATAATTGAGATGGGTCACATGATCTAGTGCTAATTGTGTATGCCTTGGTTGAATTGATCATTGAAGCTTCACATTAGACTAAGGACTATCTCATTGTTGATATCTACACACAACACACAAGTTTATGTTCAATAAATGCCATATTCATTTGTGTGATTGTACTTGATGAAATGTGTTTTCACATGCTTAATCTTTGTTGATTCAAGCACAAAAAGATTTTTGAGTGTTTTAATGTTTTTGGAAAGTATTTTGTTCTTAAAAAACTGAAAATTTCAAAAAACATTTTTGCCCTATTTTGGCGACTCAGTTGCGGGTAAGTCAAGTTGTAGGTCTCAGTCGCGAGTTCGCGGGTCAATATTGGCGACTTTTTCGCGAGTGGAAGGTCAAGTCGTGAGGGTTACACAGAGATTTTCGCGGCTCAGCTCGCGACTACCTCATGGGTAGACCTTCCAGTCGCGAAAAACACTTAGAAATTTTTTTTCAAAATTTTGTCTTTAAGTGTTTTGGCGGCTTGACCTGGCGTCTTGTTGGCGACTCACTTCAGTCGCGAAAAACGCGTGTTTGGCAAAAATAGGGGCAATTTTTAAATCTTTTTCAGTTTTCCCTCGAACTTTTTGTGATTGTTCATCTTCTCTCTCAACTGTCTCCTTCCCAAACGCTCCATGTAACCCATTTTGAACTCCATTGTTGCTTCCTTTCAACTCAAAATCTTCAAGTAACAGATATGGGTTTTCTTTCTCGAACTCTGTTTTACTTGATTTTGTGTTTTTCCCTCTTGAATATTTGCATTTGTGTCTGTTTTGAGATGGGTTTTTGTTTCGGCTGTTGCTCTTTGTCCATGCTTAGCTAGTGGAGGTTATTGATTTAGTTTGAACTTGGTTAAGTTGTTGGTTTTGGTCTTCATCATGTGCTTAGCTAGGGTTTGTTTTCTGTTGGTTACTCATCTTGTTTGATCTTATGTTGATGTGTTGATTCAAAATGATTCCTATTTTGGTTGTGGGGTTTATTGTGTTGAATATGTGCTTGTTCATCTGGTATGTGCATCTGTCTTTTGTTCTCTGGGTCATTTCATACTCATCAAAATGTATGTCTTATTGACATATATGTGTCTTTTGGGTGTTTTCAATCTTTGCTGCTTTAATACTCCCCTGCATTATACCAGTTGTTCTTGTGTATCCACCTTTAGGTAAGTTCATCTGTGTGGTTGCATTATTAACAAAGTACTGATTTGTTACTAACAAAGTACTGATTTGTTCTACACATGTATTGTACTATGTTGTTGTGGCCTTTTCTGATTGTTCACAGATGGCTCCTTCATCCCCAAAGAAGAAAACTCCTGCAAAGAAAGCAGAAGAGAATGTATGGCCTATTCCATGACAAAAAGGGGGAGTGATAGCCTGATCAGAGGGGGAGGATATTACCTAAGGGGAAGTGTTTCTGCATTTTTCTTCAGTTTAAGTTGTTATATTGTACTTTGTACCCATGTTGCTTATGTAAGCTTTTAGGGTTATGTTTTATGCATATCTGTAGACTTTATGGTTTGTACCATACTTTATGCAGCCTTTTTATGCTTTGTTTAAATCAGTTTTCTATCTAAATGTCATGCATTTTCTTTTAAGTACTGTCACTCTTGTACCCTTGTAGGATTGTTCCTAGATGCATATACTTAGCGTATTATGCATTGGTTGAGTGTTGGGCATACAAGTAACTTGCATTGTTCTTGTTTGCTTGTATGTTCAAGTGTTCATTCCAAGTGTGAATGAGCATTGTGTTCACTACCATGTACTGATTACTTGATTGATCAAGCCATTGTTTGTCTATTAACTCCATCTGTGCTTGATCACATATTGCCTGTCTCATATGCATTTTATGCTTTTCTGCATACAATGATCATGGTGTATTGTTGTGTTTCAGGAGTTTCATGTTCATATGATTCAAGTGCTTCATAGCTTCTAGAGTTAGGTGTGAGTGAGTTTTGCTCAACTGTTCCCAACTCACATGTTAAGTCTAGAGTCTGTTTTAGGGTTTTGTCATGGAATAGCCAAAGGGGGAGATTGTAAGGTTAAATTTAAACAACCATTTTTTTGGCATTATTTCGTGCCAAATTTGCTTGTATTTCAACATTTAGTAACCTTGTATTTAGGTGGGTTTGTTGTAAGGATAGTGAGTGAGATAGAGTGTTGAATGCTCAAGAGTGTGCAAGAAAACAGAGACTCGCGGCTTGATCTCGCGGGTGACTCGCGGCTGCAAGCTACCAGATGCAGCGCACGTGCCAAGCGTGCCAGAAGGTGAACAGTCATGCTAGCTGGAGTACTACAGGACAAAATAGGACAACTGGCCATACAGTTATCTCGCGACTGGATCTCGCGACTCAATCAAGTCGCGAGGCCAAGCCGCGAGACACCCCTGTTTTAAAAAACCTGACGTTTCACATTCTCTTCTCATCCCAGTATAAATACCCCTTATACCCACAAATGAAAGAGAGCTTCCAGAGAGAATTTTGAGAGAAAAACCCTAGAGTAAAACAAGATTGATTCATCTACAATCTTTACATAAGAGTCTCTTCAAATTCCTCAACTCTCTTCCTCTCCATTGTCAAACCCTTGAGAGGCATTTTACCAAAACCTTGTTCTCACCATAGTCATTACTGTGAGAGGGCTGTTTGGTGTTCTGGGAAGCAGTTAGGAAGGAACCAATCTACATTGTTTAATGTTATGGTCAAGTAGCGGAATCCGGGAAGCTAGAAAAGAAAAAGATTCGGCGCAACCTCGTTGGAGCAAGAAGCTTGGAGGGCTTAGGTGCACTGGGTAGATTAGGCTTGGACAGTCTATTGCTATCCATGTACCACAACTACATTTTCTAGTGGATTGTTTGCTGCTTGGAGGGCGGCGGAGAGGTTTTACGCCGAGGGCTTCGGTTTCCTCTTCGATAACACATCGCGTGTTGTCCTTGTATTTGCATCTTCCTTCCCTTTTATCTTTGCCTTTTATTATCTGCTGTGGGTTATGATTTTAATAATTTGGCTTAGATAGTTTTCCAATTCTGTTTTATAGCTTTTGTTCATTTTCCGCACACTAAGTGTTTGACATAAAGCTTGAATTGGTTAATTTGTAAATTGGGGGTCTAAATGTTCAAGAGCGTTTTTACACTATTTGAACTTTCAATGTGTGTCTCTCTTTAGTAATAAAATTATTTTGGGCAAATTACAAGGGATGTTTTACAAAATGACTCTCCCCCCTTGAGGAATATTCCATGTGCAAAGATATTTTTACCCTTCACTAGTGTTTTTACTTTATAGATCTTTTACTCATCACTAGTGTTCTTAGTTTCTAACGTTAGCATATTTTAACGACCTCAACCCTTTGGTAAGAACTTATTCTTTGAATTTTCTCACTCCTAGATGTCTATTTTAGGCCTTCCCATGTTGATTCGTTTAGGAATGTTATTTTGCCTCAAACTTAGGTCGTTTAGGATTTATGGGCCATATCAAAAGTGGTACATAACCTAAAAATTTTTGACCTGATGTTAACTAAACTAACAGAATCTCTAAACTAATAACAAAAGTGTTGTAAAATAATTTTCTTTATACATGTATTAAATGGTTGTAGTATTGTTATCTACCATGTAGGATTTTTATTGGTTGATATTTTTAAAGAACTTTTGCAAACTATGCATCAACAAGGCTGGGACATCAGGTCTGGTTTGCTGGAACATTATAAAAGGGGTGGCCATGTTTGGGTTCAATTACAAAGCCTCAAAGTTGAATTATGTCTGTAATTATCTATGTTAGAGGCTATTGTGCTAATTGGGGCAGGGTAAATTGCCTCCCACATGCACTTCCATCATATTTGCATATAAAGATAAAATATTTTCCCACCTCATACAATTATTTGAACAGAATCTCCCCCCACCTCAGCTCTCTCTCTCTCTCTCTCTCAAATCGTTAGCAGCCATAGCCACATTATAATATGACATAGCCAGCTAAGTAATACCATCTCTGTGACTAGATTCTAGAACAATGAATCTCTCTAGTTGTTGACACCTATTCCAGATAATTGGTTATTGGGTGTCCTTGAATTTTAGTATATGAATGGGCCTTGGAATCTTCTTAGCTGCATTATGTTGCAGTGGGGTTGCCAAAGTTTGGCTAGAACTACCTATAACATTCCATTTGTTGTTGGCATATTTTTAGTCCTCTCTCATAACTACAACCCCATCCCCTATCTCAAATTCTACACTTACATCACATACATAGACAACTAATCTTCCCATCCTAATGCTCTCAGTTTCTAGCCTTTTTTAGTCCCTCAAATTCCTTTCTAAACTCAGTTACCTAGGCCTTTACACAGCCATAGCATTAAATTCTCCAAAATATAGTTTTGTCTTAGAAAACAAAAAGCTTGAAATTCAGAGGCCTAAACGTCCCAAAAGTTTTGAAAAACAAAATAGGATGAAAAGGGATTCCATAAAAGAGTGACAATCATAACATAATCCTCCTCTTGTGACAGTAAAATTGATTTCTTTCAATAAAATTCCAAATTTTTGTGTCTCAGCAACCAAACAGAGCATGAAGATTAATAAAAAAAAAAAAGTTCAAACAATACAAAAGAAGCTACCTTTACTACCTGTATGGTTTTTGCATCACATCAAAGAATCATTTAGAGAGAAAAAGATGAAAGTTCTGATAATAAAAATCAGATGGAACAAAGAGTTTTTTTTACCTTTCTAAATAGCAGAGAGACCGATCATAGTCTATGTTTTCCCGGAGAGTGTGGAAAATAAAACATTGAGATCGTATTTTTTTCCTTGTTGAAAATAATTACCAATTTACATACACTACCAAATGAAATTATTACAGAGACTTTTTCATGAGTTAACCAAAATTCAAAAACAAACATCTTCAAGCCAAAATTCAAAAACAAACATCTTCAATATCAATATTATACTTAAATATGATCAGATTATATAATATTTACCAATATTTTGTACAACCTATTTTTAGAAATTGTCGTCGAGTACTTAATATGTACTGAATGATGCGTGTGACTGTGATTCCCATTGCACTAATAGATGCAACTAAGTGTTATGTATTAGCATTATCTATTAAAAAAAAAGTATATTGTATTTGTAATTTTCTTCTGCACTCATAACAGTGTATATTGGCATGCTATATCTTGTTAAGTAATCCATTAAATTAATGTCAATTGGACTTTTGGTTTGAAACAGAGTTTACTTCTTGACAGCAGTGTCCTTAGCGAATGTATTACAAGTGGCATAAACTATAGACACATGCACGGTGAATGACAAATGGCATGACAATTGTATCAAACTAATCAAATAACATACCGACTGGCAAGGGGACCTGCCTTCACTGGCAGTAGTGGCAACCTCATAACAGGGCATATTAGTGGGAACCTCGAATACACCCATAGCTGCACCAACATCACTGCTCCTCCAATCTGCATCGCCTTCGTCTTCAATGCCTTGCATAAGTGCCTGTACAACCAGGCTAATGCTGCATTACCCCAACTGTACCTCTTCTCGTTGCTGATTGGGTTTAGGAATTGTAGAGGCATCATCGACACCCAGTCTGCCGACTTGTCCATAAACAAAATTGTCCCCAACCAATCTAGTATGTGATAGCGCGCATGTCGCTGCACTACCTCATTAGTTACGAACATTTTGCAACACGTTAGTTACAATGTTAACTACTTATTCGCTCTACCTCAATAGTAGATAGGATCAATTCAAGATCAATGACATTGTTTAAAATTAGCACTAAGGTGATGGGCATCATGTTTTGAAATGAATGAACAAAGTGCCTCACTGTGTCAAATGGAGTAGGGAATTAGGAATCAAAGTCGTTAGTTGTCTTATGTGTAGCCACGCGTAATTGTGTGCGCATGTTTGGAAAAAAGAATGGCAGCGGGTTCCTTTTTTAATTGATTACTATAGCTTCTAAATGAGATCTACTAACTTTGAACATTTCTGCTCCATACAATTTTCTTGATTATTTATGCTTCATACCATTTTCTCTTTGGATTAAATACAATTCTGCCTAAACCAAAAGATTCTACCATGTCCAACGTCTATTTGCAAATAATCAAAGAACCCTACAGAAATAAAAATAAATGATTTCAACATGTCCAAAGTTCAGTACAACTACATACCTGACCGGTTGGTGTCTCCCAAAGCACCGTGGATCGAAGAACCGGCTGCTGCGTCAATTGTGTACCAACCGTCTGTCCAAGATCCACATTTCCCACTTGCTGCATATCTAACACGCATGCAATCATGTTAGACATGTAGCTTTATGTTTAATAGTGAAGAAAAGCTTGGCTTTTGCAAGTAAATACAGGCAAGTAATTGAATGTTCTACAACAAACTCACAGAAACAAACACAGAGAGAAACAAAGTGAAAGAGAGATTTGACAGAAAATTGAAAACATATAATTGCTCAACTGAATTATACATCATGCATCTATATACACTGATTTTCAATCCATTTAATCATATCAAGGAAGAGTTAAAGTAAAACACTAAAATATAAACAACCTAACGTTCATGGCTGCAAGGCATAAACATAAAAGACACATAGTTGCAAATTGTATAAGCAACCTAACCAACCAACCAAGGTGAGAATTAATGTCTAAATCAAACAAAGTAAACCAACAAATGAACACAGCAAAATGCAAACCAAACAATCAATTAAGCACCACAAAAAACATCATTCTAAAACACTAAAACATAGCTCTAAAATTAAAAGGTACCCAAATACCAATTACCCCTAAACAAGCCCTGCCACCCATCAGTACTAGAATTTCCCTTCTTTAAACAAAGTGTAAAGTTCTTTCCTTTTGCTTTTGCTTGTTCCCATACTTGACATCACACTCTAAAAGAAATTTTACTTAATAAAGCAATAACTGAAAAGGGTTCATTGTAACTTAGTGGCTACTGAGGTGTGTTTTCAACAAAAAAAGGGGGAGACAAACATGGAAATAGGTAAAGGTTCCATTAGAGACTCTAGTGAAATGGACATCTCACTCACAAGCACAGCTTTGGAGGCAACTAATAATAGTCAAATTAATATTGAGCTTTATTAAATGGATTAAACAACTGTGAGACCTATACCATCAAATGATGGTGTGTGCATAGTTATGTGTCAAATGAACACTGAATTGGTGACCATAACAGTCTAAGAGCTTTGCTTTCTTCTCTTTTGGGTTTTTTTTCTTCATTTGTTTTTATGAAGTCAATTATTTTTTTTTCTTAGAAGTCAATTATATTTTTATTGGTCAAGTCTTGGTCGTAAATTAGGTTATTAGTAATTTATTTCTTTTCTTCGAATCAAGCAGAAATTTTAAAATCAATAGTTGGCTTTCCTAAGTCAACTATAAATAGGGTCAAGGTAGTTAAAGGTGAAAGGCAACCTTAAGGTGCCAAGGCCTTATACGGCCCAACGCCCTAAGGTGTGAGGTGACAAGGCCTTTGGTGCAGCCAAGGCCAGCCCATTCTAGAAGACCTAGAATTTACCAAATTGTCTTTACTCTGGGAGAACTTAATTAAAAGCAATCCAACAGGGAAAAACAAAAACAAACAATCAAATAAGAGTCAAGTCAGTTCAACTTTAGATCGACCAACGAAGGTCCCAAGATAACTCTACATCATTTGAAATTCCCAAATTAAAAGGTCTTTAAAGAAAACTGCAATCAAATAAGAGTAAATTCAAGTTTAGACTAAGGAAGGTCCCAATAGAACTCTTCATCATCTGAAACATCCCAATAGACTAAGCCAGTAACATTCCCATCACTGACTTGTAGGTTTACAATTTTTTTTTCATTTTTCATCTTTGTTTCTTTATTGCAATTTTCCATCTGCATCAAAAGCCTAGGTGGCAATTCATATTCCATTCTTTTCCATTAATTAAATTACATATTGATGATGCCGTAAAATCACCAGTGAGCCACACGATCCACGCTCGCTCAAACTAACAACCTGCATGAAGAAAGAAGTGATCTCATCGAGGGCACCGGTGTGGTGTCGACTAAATACCCTTCGACGGTCAAGTTAGAATTGTTCTCAACTCTAGAGTGCTAGAGAGGGAAATTATGCATACCTTGATTTGCGAGGGTATTGAGGCTTATATAGTAGTAGGTTGACCTTTCCTCCTTGATGTGGAAGTCTTTTCCTTATAGGAATCCTCTTGAGTAATCCCAAACGTGATGGACAAGACATTTCCTTGTAGAAGGGATTTAATGCGCGTATCTTCCAGAATGCTCTTTGCGCTAGGTTTCTAATTTCCTTGGAGACTACGTGTGCGACAAGAATATGGAGCTGCTCTAGGCCCCTGGGCTCTACTGTTGCCGGCCCATGGGCTCGGATCCATCAGGCCCAATGTGGTAAAAATCCATTGTGCTAAATTTTGCCCCTTTAGCTGCCCCCTTCACCCTATGGGCCCGTCACTACTTACATGGACGGACCCTTAGGGTGACAGTTTGGTGTTATTTGGGGTTGACGGTCAAAGAAAATTTAGGATGGCAGATAAAGATTATTGAAGTTAACGGTTCTCCAGGAGGAGACGGATTGCGACTATTTGATGACAGGTTGTCAAGCATTTATGAGCATGCCACATGTCGCTGTTCAATTGGGTTGTCTATCAGATCGAAGTGTCGCTTCGTCTTCCGTGCACTTCAGGTATATATATAACACTTCTCAATCCTTATTTCTCCATTTTATAGCCGAAACACATTGTCAGAGCGCCACTGTTAGCCTTGTCAGAGCAATCCATCGTAAATACAAACCCGTCGACCATACAACCGTCGACCTTCAAGTTACTTCAAAGAGTGGTGAGTATCGCTATTCTCATTTACAAGTCTTGTTTTTGGCAATTATATTTAGCTAGATCTAAACAACCGTCAATACTCTTAGACCCGTCAATCTTAGGTTTTACCATCAATTGTAGGAAATGTCTAGTGCATCAAGTAATTAGTCAGTGGTTCGTGATGGGACGGAATACGAGGAAGTATACCCATCCGGTCATAAAGACCAAGAGAGTCTTGACAAAGAGAGGAGTCCGTCTGCCTCTTCCTCGTCCTCAACAAATGAGGATATGGAGATGGTTGAAGTAGAAGAAACGTCTGATGACGGCGAGGATCTACCGTCGGGACCCGTCATTTGTGCTGATGGACTTAGGGAGTTCATCATGCTACCAGAATGGACGGTGCTTAAATTCAATTCTGTCATTAAGGAGAAACATTTCAAAACATTTAGGGTTAACTTTCAAATTCCGGACTACATTCCAATCCGTCTACCCTACGTATCAGAGAAATGCTATTACGACGGGGTAGAAGGTGTCAGAGTGTATGAACAGATGCTGAAGGCAGGACTTAGGTTTATGCTAAGTACATTGCATAGAGAGCTCTTAAAATATCTGGGTCTGTCCGTCAACCAGATAACCCCAAATGCCTGGAGGGTCTTCATAGCCATGGAGATTCTCTATGACGCAATGACAGACGGTGCATGGAGGCTGACGGTGCGTGAATTCCTTCATTGCTATCGTCTAGACGAGATTGACAAGTCAAGGGGAATTTATAGTTTTGCCAGTAGGAGCCCGTTGCTGAAGGTCATTTTTGAAACACCTGATTCAAATAGAGACTGGAAGAGTCGTTATTTCTTCCTAGAGGGTGACGGATGGATGAGCCGTCCAGGAGAGACGGAGTTTATGCCCGTCAACACAACTTGAGGGGTTTTACATTCATCTCGTATGCACCCATCACATTTTCTTAATATTTTACATTCGTCAGCTATAGTTGTTTTCTTTAATCGTCTATTTCCTCTACAGGTAGACGGCGCCCCCAGGTCACTATTGAGGAGTTTAGCTTCCTAGAAAGGATTTTTCAGAAGACGAAGCCAGAAAGGACTTGGGCGAAGTTGGTAAACCCAAGAACAATCCATTGGTATTGTGACGGTCCCGAACCTACCCGTGAAGCCATCAGATACGACGAAAGAGTTCACAGACGTAAGTCCATCATCTTTTACTTCGCATGAATGGTTTTAATTTATGTAAATAACTTCATCCATCCTGTAATACAGAGATGGATGACACAAAGAGGAGGGCACTGATAAAATCATAGGCCGCCAAGCAAAAGGAGTCGGACGAGGTTGTGGTTCTTAAGGGGACGGTGTTGTCGGTAAAGAGGAAACAACCATCCAAATCTGACCGCCCACATAAGCAGCAGAAGGTCCCTTTGGAACCTGTCGTAGGGTTGATGGCTGAGGGTGCTAAGACCGTCACCCCTGCAAAACAAGGTTCGGGTAAGGGCTTAATAAAGGCCCCGTCCACTAGCCAGGAGAAGCCTCCCCTTCTTCTCCGTGACGACTCCAAATTTGCCTTGGAGAAGCTTTCATCAATTATTTCCTCGGAGGACTACGAAGACTTGGGCAATCATTCGCCAGAGGCAATAGGGGAGACGGGTCTTTTTGCCGTTGCACAGGTAACATTTATCCGTCGATTTGAGTCCGTCTATTTTGCTTAGCTTTTTGTTTAAACACCTTTTAACTTGTTTGTTTCAGTCCTTGGTTATGATGAAGGGCCTAATGGACCGATGTTTAAACCGTGAGGCGGCTCTTGACCGTGTATGAGCAAAGACAGAGCAGACGGAGGATGAACTTGGTCAACTTCATAAGTGGAAGTCTACAATGGAGAAGAAGTTTGACCATTCAGAACAGGCGAGAAAAGAGCTTGAGCAGAGGACGGAGGAAGCTGGGAAGGCCTTGGAAGCCGAAGAAAAGGAAGTCCAAGACTTGAAGGAACAGCTTTGTCAAGCTAAGGAGGTTACGGTCCGTGAATACCGTGATTCCGATGCTTTGTTGGGAGAGCTGGGGGGATCGTTCCTTCAAGGCTTTGATGATGCACTCCGTCAACTTAAGAAAGCCTACCCTGAACTGGACGTGTCAATGATAAATGTCAATGATCAAGATCAGACGTTTGCTTTGCTCGTCGCTTCAGAGAATACAGACGACCTTTTTGGGGAAGATGCGGTTCAGGGTGACAGGGAATCAGTTCCAGCGAAGGATGTCCAAGATGCCGATCCAAAAATGTAGACAAATATTACATCTCTTTTTTTGTATTTATTTTAAGAACGATTTGTCCATTATTTTTGTATTAAACAGTTGCCCCAAGGGGATTTTATCCGTCATTAATGCTTTATCTTATCTTTATGCATTCTAATATTTTTTGTTTGAAACTTTCTTAAATATCTGTCCTCTTTATGAAGGAGAGATTGAGAAAATGCCCGTCTATGTTAATTCTTTTATAAAGGTGTTGACGGTCTGGTATCCGTCTAGTGGTACATGGATTCTTATTATCTGTCTAACACGTGCGATCCGTCCATTTTATGGAATTTAAATTATTTTCACCATTTGGGTGATCCGTCCACTATGGGCTAAATCATTTCAACCTTTGATTGATCCGTCGACTCAGTGGACTACAAAAAGTCTTCACCCTTTGGGTGATCCGTTTACTTTTGTGGACTTTGTAAATAGTTTCACCCTTTTGGTGATCCGTCTACTTTGAGGACGAAGTTATTTCACCATTTGGGTGATCCGTCCACTTTTGTGGACTGCAAATTATGTCACCCTTTGGGTGATCTGTCCATTTTGCGGACGAAGTTATTTCACCCTTTGGGTGATCCGTCCACTTTGTGGATTTGTAAATTTTTTCTCCATTTTGATGATCCGTCCACTTTGTGGACAGTTATTTCTCCCTTAGGGTGATCTGTCCACTTTATGGACAGTTATTTCTCCCTTAGGGTGATCCGTCCACTTTGTGGACTAAGTTATTTCACCATCTTGGTGATCCGTCCACCTTGTGGACTAAGTTATTTCACCCTTTGGGTGATCTGTCCATTTTGTGGATTTGTAAATTTTTTCACCATTTTGGAGTTCCGTCCACTTTGTGGACAGTTATTTCCCCCTTTGGGTGATCCGTCACTTTGTGGACTTTGTTGCCTGTCCGTCTACTTTGTGTAGCATATCCATTTGTAATAAACATCCATGTGGAAAATCAAAACTGTGTCTGAATATTCTTCTTTAAAGAAAAAATGCATTTGTAGAAAAAGTACCTGCCCCCTTGGGCTTAAAAAGGCACAAAAAGATTGTAGCAAAAGTCCAAGAAAAACTAGTAAATTGTAGCTAAAAGAATGAATTTAAATAAACTGGGGAATCGATGGTTTCTCATATTCTCACTGCTGGTAGTATTTCTGAAGATGCTTCGTGTTCCAAGGGTGTGGCAGCTTTTGTCCATCCATTGTCTCGAGGTGGTAGGTGCCCTTCCTTTGCCATGATGCGATCCTGTAGGGACCTTCCCAGTTGGGGCCGAGTTTTCCTTGTGACGGATCTCTAGCGGCACCCATTACTTTCCGTAGTACAAGATCCCTGACCTGGAAGTCCCTACGCCTCACTTTGTTGTTGTAGTGTTTCGCCATGAGATTCTAATAGCGTGCCAACCTCTGCTCTGCTGCCGCTTTGACTTCGTCCACTAGATCGAGTTGGAGGCGTATAGCCTCTTTGTTCTTATCTTCGTCGTAGCTCTCCACCCGGTAGCTCGTGAGCCCTACTTCTGCAGGAATGACAGTTTCGGTTCCATATGCAAGTCGGAATGGTATTTCTCCAGTGGGTGTTCTTGCTATGGTCTGGTATGCCTATAGGATGCTAGGTAGTTCGTCTGGCCAGATACCCTTTACCCCTTCGAGACGGGTCTTGATTATTTTGAGTAAGGATCGGTTTGTGACTTCAACTTACCCATTCGCCTGTGGGTGTGCGGGTGACGAGTAGTGATTCTTGATCCCTAGCTCCGAGCAGAAGTTTCTGAACGCACTGTTGCCGAATTACTTACCGTTGTCAGAGACTAGCACCCTAGGTATCCCGTACCTGCATACGATATTTCTCCAGACAAAACTCCAGATGTTTTTCTCCGTGATGGTGGCTAAGGCTTCCACCTCGACCCACTTAGTAAAGTAGTCTATGCCAATGACCAAGAATTTCAACTGTCGAATTGCCGTCGGGAATGGGCCCATAATATCAAGTCCCCATTGTGCGAACGGCCAGGGTGCCGTCATAGGTGTTAGTTCTTCGGACAGCTGCCTAACGAGATTGCTGAACCTCTGGCATTTGTCGCAGAACTGGACATAGGCTTACGCATCCTTCATCATTGTAGGCTAGTAGTATCCTGCTCGGATCAACTTGTATACAAGTGATCGTGCGCCCGAGTGGTTCCCACAGATACCCTCATGTACTTCTCTCATCACGTAATCTGCTTCCTCTTTGCACAAACACCTCGGGTACGGTCGAGAGAAACCCCTTTTATATAAGACGTCCTTTATCAGCACGAACCATGATGCCTAGACTTTCAGCTTTCTTGTGGCGCCCTTTTCGTTTGGTAACACCCCAGCCTTTAGGTAGGAGATCAATGGCGTGGTCCAGTTATATTCAGAATTTACCACCTGCATATTTGTTCCGTCATCGATAAGTGAGGAGATTTGGATGAATGATAATACCTGTTCGGGAACCAACATGAATTCTGCTGATGCAGCTTTTGCTAGGTGGTCAGCCTATTCGTTCTCTTCCCTTCGGATCTGAATGAATTCGACTTCGAGGTTGTTGATTCAGTATTTCACTTCTTCTAAATACCTCTTCATTCCATCGTTCTTGCACTCGTAGTCACCATTGATCTGGCTCGTCACCATTTGTGAATCGCAGTGGACAATTATGTTTTCTGCACTCGCGGCCTTTGCAAGGTCTAGCCCTGCGACCAAGGTGTAAGGTTGAATTTATTCAACCATCTAATTGGCTTTATTCCGTGCCAAATTTGCTTGTAATTCAGCATTTAGTAACCCTGTATTTAGGTGGGTTTGATGTAAGGGTAGTGAGTGAGATAAAGTGAAGATTGCTCAAGAGTGTGCAAGAAAACAGAGACTCGCGGCTGGGACTCGCGGGTGACTCGCGGCTGCAAGCCGCCAGACGCAGCACACGTGCCAAGCATGCTGGAAGGTGAACAGTCATGCAAGCTGGAGCACTACAGGACAAAACAGGACAACTGGCCATATGGTTATCTCGCGACTGGATCTCGCGACTTAGTCAAGCCGCGAGGTCAAGCCGCGAGCCACCCCTGTTTTGTTAAACCTGACGTTTCACATTCCTCTCCCACTCCAGTATAAATATCCCTTTTACCCACGATTGAAAGAGAGCTTCGAGAGAGAATTTTGAGAGAGAAACCCTAAAGAAAAACAAGATTGATTCACCCACAATCTATACCTTAGAGTCTCTTCAAATTCCTCAACTCTCTTCCTCTCCATTGTCAAATCCTTGAGAGGCATTATACCAGACCTGGTTCTCACCATCATCATCACTGTGAGACAGCTGTTTGGATTTCTGGGAAGCAGTTAGGAAGGAACCAATCTTCATTGGTTGATGCTACGGTCTAGTAGCGGAATCCGGGAAGCTAGAAAAGAAAAAGGTTCGGCGCAACCTCGTTGGAGCAAGAAGCTTGGAGGGCTTAGGTGCACTGAGTAGATTAGGCTTGGAGGGTCTATTGCTGTCCATGTATCCCAACTGTATTTTCTAGTGGATTGTTTACCGCTTGGAGGGCGGCGGAGAGGTTTTACACCGAGGGCTTCGGTTTCCTCTTCGATAACACATCGCGTGTTGTCTTTGTGTTTGCATCTTCCTTCCTCTCTATCTTTGCCTTTTTACTATCTGCTGTGGATTTTATTTTGTGTTGGCTTAGATAGTTTTTAACCAATTTCATATTATAGCATATGTTAAGTTTCCGCACACTAGTTGTTTGACATATTGCTTGAATTGGTTAAGTTGTAATTTGGGGGTCTAAACGTTCAAAGGTGTTTATACACGTTTTTTTTTTAACTTTCAATTGGTATCAGAGCAGGTACACTGCTATTGGTTTCATTACCATTGTGTGATCCTTGACTCCCTTTTGAGATGGATAGGTCTCAATCCCTAAATGCACCTCCATATTTTGATGGTAGTAATTATGCTTTTTGGAAGGTTCGCATGAGAGCTTTTCTGTGTTCTATTGATGAATCCGTTTGGGATGCTGTTGAGATTGGTTGGACCAGACCTGAGGCAGCCAAATCCACTTGGGATAAGGCAACACTTGCTGCATCTAATGCTAACAGTAAAGCACTCAATGCTATTTTCTGTGGTGTGTCTCTAGATGAATTTCACAGGATTTCTCACATTACCATTGCCAAAGAAGCATGGGAGATTTTGGAAACCACCTATGAAGGCACTAAGAAAGTGAAAGACACCAAGTTGCAAATGCTGACCACTCGGTTTGAGGAGCTCAAAATGAGTGAGGATGAGTCTTTTGACTCTTTCTATGGGAAGCTAAATGAGGTGGTTGTCAGTAAGTTCAACTTGGGGGAGAAAACGGAGGATTCAAAGATTGTAAGGAAGATCCTTCGATCATTGCCGGAAAGTTTTCGTGCTAAAGTGACAGCAATTGAAGAGAGCAAGGACCTTGATGACATCAAAGTACAGGAGCTGGTTGGTTCTCTGTAGACTTATGAGATGTCGCTGCCCAATCAACGGAAGAGTAAATCTCTTGCTCTAAAGACCATTAATGAGAAGGTGGAAGACCAAGACTCATCGGGAGAAGATGTGGTTGACAAAGATGTTGCATACCTTGTCAAAAATTTCAGAAAGAATGGCAAATTTGATGATAAAAGAAAATTCCAAAGTTCTGGAAGGGAGAAAAGGGAATTCAAAAAGAAAGATGGAAGAGAATCCCAACCCACACAAGGTGTCACTTGTTTCGAATGTAACGGGCATGGACACTTTAAGAAGGAATGTCCGAATTATTTGAAATCGAAAGGTAAAGTGTATGCCACGACTTTGAGTGACTCGGATTCGTCTGACTCAGAATCAGAAGAAAGCTGTGATGGAGAGGGGAACTATTCAGCCTTTATGACTATCGCTCATGTTGAGTCTTCGGATGAGTTGAATCTGCTTGTACGAGACCTTGGAGAACATAGTGATGATGAATCACTAGGAATTGTTGAAGAATCAGATGCTGAAGAAGATGAAAGCACAGCAAATCTTCAAGAGAATTATAACTCACTCTTGGAGAAGTCGGGTGAGTACACAAGGGTGGCCAAGGCTGCTGTGAGAAAAATGAAAAAGGCTGAGGAGGACTACAAAAGTCTCCTAATCCGATATAGGGAGGCCAAATGTGAGATAGAGACACTGAATGGTGAGTTGTCCGAAGTTTACACAAAAGTAAGATTTCTTGAGAATGAGGTTGTGCAAGCAAATGCTAAAGTAGAGAGGGTCACCACCAAGAAGCTAGATGATGTTATCTCATCTCAAAAGAGCTTTTCAGACAAATCCGAATTGGGATATACCAGAGGAAGTAGTTCATCTGGAAATGTCACTAAAGAAGTGAAGTTTGTAAAGGCCAAAGATCCAGTTGTAACTGATCTTACTGGTGAGAAGCTCGAGGTGGAGGAGAAGAAGAATGTGGTGAACCAACAGATGCTGAATCCACGTAATCAATCTGTGGGCAGGTTTGAATCTTGTGCCAAGTCACGCCCACGACCACAAAGAGGTCCTAGAGCAACTTATGTGTGTCATTATTGCGGACTTCAAGGGCATACTCGACCAAATTGCCAAAAGCTGAGAGCTAAGAATAGTGCAACTCCCCAAAGGTCAAGAGGACCTAGAAATGATAGAAGAATTTGGGGAGGTGATCAATCTAGAGATCAGAATGGTGATCCCGGAATGATGAACGTGATGAAGATGATTGGTGCATTCACCAACTGCTTGGAAAGCTTCTCACGAAGGTTTGAAAGCCCTAACTCCCGTACCCAATCCTATAAGGAAATCACCCCAAACGCAAGTGACGTGTGGGTGAAAAAGGGTACTCATGCATAAGCATTACAACATGTCCATGCATTAATACTTCCTATGCTTTGTGACAATGTTTGTTTGTTTTGCTTGCTGTTTTTGCTGTTGGTTGTTTGCTTGTCTACTTGTGCATATTTTTAATTTTGTCTTATCAATCTTTTTGTTTCTTGTGTCAAAAATCCAAAAATCACATAAAAAATTAGAAAATCAAAAAGCTTGATTGACTTTGTTGAGTTTTTGTCTCAAAACTTGTTTTGCCTTGTACCTTTATGCTAATGGCTTTGTGCATTTTCGAGCATTGCTTGTTTTCATGCACTCATATCACTGTGGGAAAAATCTTGAAATCTATGTGATTGTTGTAAATAGATCTTCAAACTTGTCATGAATGATTAGTGAATGGTTATATTGATCTTGAGACATGCATAGACTTGTGTCTATATATCTTCCCACTCTTTATTTTTGTTTTGCTAAAAAGAGCTCACCAAATGTAAATCTCCAAATGAAAAGAGATATTGAGCTGTAAAAGCTTGTCGCACATTCTAGTATTTGACTAGGAAAAAGGGTAAGCGACCTTCTATTAAAGTGAATGTTTATTCAAAAAGCCAAAGACTTGTTCATCAAAGAGAAATGTCAAATATCACTCTCAAAATGAGAGGTGATTGCCTCAAAAGATCAAAACAATCAATTGTTATGATTAAAAGTGGAGTCAAATGTAAAGCTCCAAATTATGTTATCAAGTTTTGTGGGAGGTCATATATACATACTTCTATAATTGAGATGGGTCACATGATCTAGTGCTAAGTGTGTATGTCTTGGTTGAATTGATCATTGAAGCTTCACATTAGACTAAGGACTATCTCATTGTTGATATCCACACACAACACACAAGTTTATGTTCAATAAATGCCATATTCATTTGTGTGATTGTACTTGATGAAATGTGTTTTCACATGCTCAATCTTTGTTAAATCAATCACAAAAAGATTTTTGAGTGTTTTAGGTGTTTTTGGAAAGTATTTTGTTTGAAAAATCTGAAAATTTCAAAATTCCAGTTTTGCCCTGTTTTGGCGGCTCAGTCGCGGGTATGTCAAGTCGCGTGCCTCAGTCGCGTCTTCGCGGGTCATTTTTGGCAGCTTGTTCGCGAGTGGAAGGTCCAGTCGCGAGGGTAACTCAGAGATTTTCGCGGCTCAGCTCGCGACTCACTCGCGGGTAGACCTTCCAGTCGCGAAAAACACTTAGAAGAATTTTTCAAATTTTTGTCTTTGAGTGTCTTGGCGGCTTGAACTAGCGACTGTGTGGCGACTTAATCAAGTCGCGAGAAACGCGTGTTTGGCAGAAACAGGAGCAGTTTTTAAATCTTTTTCAGTTTTCCCTCGAATATTTGTGACTGTTCATCTTCTCTCTAAACTTTCTCCCTCCCAAACACTCCGTGCTCCCATCTCCAATCTCCATTGTTGCATACTTTCTGCTCAAATTCTTCAAGTCACAGATATGGGTTTTCAATTTTGAACTCATTTCTACTTGATTTTGTGTTTTTTCCCTTTGATCTTTCGCATATGTTCATGTTTTAGAAATGGGTTTGTGTTTTGGCTATTGTTCTTTGTTCATGCTTAGCTTACGGATGCTGTTACTAATGTTTGTGTTGATCTTGATTGTTTACTTTTTGGTCTTCATCCTGTGCTTAGCTTAGTGTGTCTTTTATTTTATCTGATCTGTTGTGTTGAGTCAAAATGTTCCGTTGGATGTTGTGAATTTTACTGTGCTGAATGTGCTTATTCTATTGTGTTAATCTGTTGGGAGCTTCTGTTAGTTTTCAAAATGCTGATTGTGTGTCATATCATTTTTCCATTATATGTCTCAATGACATATATCTGCCTTTAGGATAGTTTCTCCATGTTGTTCATGTGTTTCCTATCTTAGGCTTGTTTATCCATGTGATTGATCTAAGTAGCTTACTGTTTAAATGCTCAAAGTTCATTTGTATGGATGAAATCTCTTTGTTAATTACATGGTACTGACTAGTTCTGCACATATACTATTCTATGCTGTTGTGGCCTCTTCTGATTGTTCACAGATGGCTCCCTCACCTCCAAAGAAGAAAACTCCTGCAAAGAAGGCTGACAAAAGATTGAAAATGGATTCTAAACTGTTTAGGTCAGTCCATCACTTTGAGAGATACAAGGATAACTTCTTGAAAGCAGGAATTATTCAAGAAAGATTTGTAGATTTGGAGGACTTAAGACAAACCTTTATCCCCAGCTGTTTTGAAGGAAGAGGATGGGAAAAGCTTCTGAGTGATTTCCCTGTAGTGTGTGAACCCCTGATTAGGGAATTTTACTCAAATGCTGTGATAAAGGAGAATGAGTTAAGTTGCTGGGTTAGAAGTAAAGAATTCATTTTGGATGCACATGTCATAGATGATGTGCTAGGGCTTGAAGGATTAAAAGATGAGGAATTTATCAATTACAAGGATAGGAGTGTTTCTATTGAAACAGTTCAACAAATGATAGGTGGGTAGAGAGAAGGGAAATGTTTGAATACCACTGCCTTTCCAGTGGACATGAGGTGTCTAACAATAATCATGATGTTTAACCTCTATCCCATTAAGAAGTTGACTACAATCAACTGTGCTAGAGCAATTTTTCTGATGGATCTCAAAGAAAAGACTTTCATAGACATAAGTTCCCACATATTTGACACCATTGTGGATGAGACAAGAACAACCTCTAGGCCAAAATTGATCTTTCCCGGTTTGCTAATGAGGATTTTTAGAAGGAAGGGTGTTCCAATCCCTCAAGACATCAGTCCCATGTCCACACCTTCTGCAATTAACAAGCTTACCTGCAAAAGGATTAGTGTTAGGCTTCCAGGAGAAGAAGATGAAGGTGATGAAGGAGAGGGTGTCCCAATGGAGACTGAAGCAGAGGCAGCAGGGCATGCATCAACCTCAACACCCAGAAGGAGTGGCAAAAGACCTAGAGCATCAACTTCTTCAGATACACCTCCAGATGCTTTCTAAATCATTCTGGAACGACTTGATGGGATCAGAGAAGTCCAGACTAAGCACTCTGAGAGGATGAGAGCCATGCAGGACCAGATTGATGTCTAGTCTGCAAAACTTGACAGCTTCACCACTCAGCCTGAACAGTGACCCTTTGGCCATTCCTGTCAAAAAGGGGGAGAAGTTTCTTTCTGTTGATAATGTCATTGATGATTGAGAAGCAGAAAAGCAGCTCTTAAGGGGGAGTAATGTGTTGAGGGGGAGTTGTCAAAATCAGACTTTGTTTATATATGTTTATGTTTTGGGTACTTTTAGTGTTTTTTATGGGTTTGATACACTGTATTTTTGGTGTATAGTTGTTTCTAACTCTTAACCTATACTCTTGGTTTAAACTTTAATATATTTTGATGATGTTATTCAGGATGTTTTGTAGTTTGTACCCATGTGCTTTTGTAAGCTTTTAGGGTTAATGTTTTATGCATAGTTTGTAGGCTTTATGGTTTGTACCTTGCTTATTGCAGCCTTTATGCTATGTTGAAATCAGTACTTTAATCTAAATGTCTTGCATTTTGGTTTATGTACTGTCACTCTTGTGCCCTTGTAGGATTGTTCCTAGATGCATATACCTTGTGTATTATGCATTGGTTGAGTGTTGAACATGCAAGTGTCTTGCCTTGTGCTTGTTAAATTGTATGTCCTTGTGTTCATTCCAAGTGTGAATGAGCACTGTGATCACTACCTTGTGGTGTTCACTTGGTTGATCAAGCCATGATTTGTTTCTTAACTCCATCTTTGCTTGATCACATATTGCCTGTTTCATATGCATTTATAATTTTCTGCTTACAATGATCATGGTGTATTGTTGTGTTTCAGGAGTATTATGTCCATATGATTCAAGTGCTTCACAGCTTCTAGAGTTAAGTGTGAGTGAGTTTTGTTCAACTGTTCCCAACTCACATGTTAAGTCTAGAGTCTGTTTTAGGGTTTTGTCACGGAATAGCCAAAGGGGGAAATTGTAAGGTTGAATTTATTCAACCATCTAATTGGCTTTATTCCATGCCAAATTTGCTTGTAATTCAGCATTTAGTAACCCTGTATTTAGGTGGGTTTGATGTAAGGGTAGTGAGTGAGATAGAGTGAAGATTGCTCAAGAGTGTGCAAGAAAACAGAGACTCGCGGCTGGGACTCGCGGCTGCAAGTCGCCAGACGCAGCACACGTGCCAAGCATGCTGGAAGGTGAACAGTCATGCAAGCTGGAGCACTACAGGACAAAACAGGACAACTGGCCATACGGTTATCTCTCGACTGGATCTTGCGACTTAGTCAAGCCGCGAGGTCAAGCCGCGAGCCACCCCTGTTTTGTTAAACCTGACGTTTCACATTCCTCTCCCACTCCAGTATAAATACCCCTTTTACCCACGATTGAAAGAGAGCTTCGAGAGAGAATTTTGAGAGAGAAACCCTAAAGAAAAACAAGATTGATTCACCCACAATCTATACCTTAGAGTCTCTTCAAATTCCTCAACTCTCTTCCTCTCCATTGTCAAATCCTTGAGAGGCATTATACCAGACCTGGTTCTCACCATCATCATCACTGTGAGACAGCTGTTTGGATTTCTGGGAAGCAGTTAGGAAGGAACCAATCTTCATTGGTTGATGCTACGGTCTAGTAGCGGAATCCGGGAAGCTAGAAAAGAAAAAGGTTTGGCGCAACCTCATTGGAGCAAGAAGCTTGAAGGGCTTAGGTGCACTGAGTAGATTAGGCTTGGAGGGTCTATTGCTGTCCATTTATCCCAACTGTATTTTCTAGTGGATTGTTTACCGCTTGGAGGGCGGCGGAGAGGTTTTACGCCGAGGGCTTCGGTTTCCTCTTCTATAACACATCGCGTGTTGTCTTTATGTTTGCATCTTCCTTCCTCTCTATCTTTGCCTTTTTATTATCTGCTGTGGATTTTATTTTGTGTTGGCTTAGATAGTTTTTAACCAATTTCATATTATAGCATATGTTAAGTTTCCGCACACTAGTTGTTTGACATATTGCTTGAATTGGTTAAATTGTAATTTGGGGGTCTAAACGTTCAAAGGTGTTTATACACGTTTTTTTTTAACTTTCACAAGGCTTCATACTCAGCCTTGTTGTTGGTTGTTAGGAAATCCAGTCGGATCATACATTGTATCTTGTCCCCCTGCGGAGTTTGGATCACTACCCCGGCTCCTCCGGCTCGTCTGTTTGAGGATCTGCCTGTATAGATATTCCACTGTTCTTTCTCTTCTACCAACTGGCCTTCCCCGAGAGTGAACTCGGCGATGAAGTCAGCTACTGCCTGCCCTTTTATGGCTGTTTGCAGGCAGTATTGGATGTCAAATTCTCTTAGCTCTATTGCCCATAAAGCCATTCTTCCTACTGCTTCTGGGCTATTCATAGCTTTTCTTAGTGGCTTGTCCGTTAAGACAACGATTGTATGCGCCTAGAAGTATGGCTTAAGTCTTTGCGCGGCGATTACCAACGCGAAAGCTAACTTCTCCATCTGAGGGTACCTCTCTTCTGCTCCACGGAGTGCACGGCTGGTAAAGTAGACGGGTTTCTGTGTTCCGTCCTCCTCTCTCACCAAGGTTGCGCTTACTACGGCTTGTGAGACGGCCAAGTAAAGGTAGAGTTCTTCGCCTTGAACGGATGGATTGAGCAGCGGTGGAGACAAGAGATACATCTTCAAGTCGTTGAAGGCCTTTTGGCGTTCATCCGTCCACTCAAATGATTTTCTTAGAGTGCCGAAGAAAGGTAAACACCTGTCCATCACCCTTGTGACGAACCTGTTTAGAGCTGCAATCTTTCCATTTAGACTTTGGACCTCCTTAACTGTCCTTGGTGGTTCCAACTCCATTATGGTCTGCACCTTCTCCGGGTTGACCTCTATTCCTCTTTTGGATACCATGAAACCCAACAATTTTCCCGCTGTTACTCCGAATGCGCATTTGTTCGGATTCAGCTTCATGTTGAATGATCAGAGCGTATCGAATGTTTCTCTGAGGTCGTCTAGGTGATCTTTTTCGTGCAGGATTTTTACCAACATGTTGTCGACATAAACCTGAACGTTCCTGCAGATCTGATGTGCAAACATCTTATTCATTAGCCTTTGGTATGTTGCTCCAGCATTTTTGAGTCCAAAAGGCATCACCTTGTAGCAGAATAATCCCTGGCTTGTGATGAAGGAGGTCTTCTCCTGGTCAGATTCGTCCATCCTGATTTGGTTGTAACTAGAGAAAGCATCCATGAAGCTTATGAGCTGGTGTCTTGCAATTGAATCCACCAGGGTATCTATCCGTGGGAGCGGGTAGCTGTCTTTGGGGCAAGCCTTGTTGAGGTTTGTGAAATCTACGCAAATCCTCCAGTTTCCATTGGCCTTTTTAACCATAACGACGTTCGCCAACCAATCGGGATAATATACTTCCCGGATGAAACATGCCTTCAGTAACTTCCGAATCTCCTCGGCTATGGCCTTGTCCCGCTCCTGGGTGAAGACTCGTTTCTTTTGCCGGATGGGAGGGAAGGAGGGCAACACATTAAAGCTGTGGACCATGACCGAGGAGTCGATTCCCGGCATTTCTTCATGACTCTAGGCGAAGATGTCTTGGTTATTTCTTAGGAAAGTCGTGATCGTCTGGCATACTGGCCAATTGGCTAGTGTGCCAATTTTAGTCGTTCGTTTAGGCCACGTGTCGTCAAGTCTCACTTCTTCTAGCTCTTCAACTGGCTCTGCTAATGCTCGCTGCTTCCCGATACACATCGTTTGCTGCTGATCCTCCATCTCTAACATGGCGATATATCATTCTCGCGCTGCTACTTAATTTCCCCGCAGTTCTCCCACCCCATATTCCGTCAGGAATTTGATCATCATGTGGTATGTTGAAGTTACCGCCTTCCAGGAATTGAGAGTGGGTCGCCTGAGGATGGCATTGTAGGCGGATGAGCAGTCGACTACGAGAAACGTTATCTCCTTAGTGATCTGTTGAGGATAGTCACCTGCCGTCACAGCTAGTGTTATTGTGCCCAAAGGGAACACCTTCATACCCCCAAATCCCACGAGTGAGGCATTCGTTGGGGTCAACTGTTCCTTGTCGATCCTCATTTGCTGGAACGCTAGATAGTGCAGGATGTCTGCTAAGCTGCCGTTGTCGACGAGGACCCGGTGCATGTTATAATCCCCTATCTGCAAGCTGACCACAAGCGCATTATCATGAGGATGGTGAAGTCTCCGAGCATCATCCTCTGAAAATTTTATGACTGGGTTATCTATTCGCGGCATCTTTGGTACGGATCCTGTGAGTTGGACGCTATGGACCATCCTGAGATATGTTTTGCGGGCTTTCTTGGAAGATTCGGCTGTGGCTGTGCCCCCTCCGATCATTCTTATGTCCCCTATGGGTGGTCTAGGGCGCTCGTTTTCCCATCGTGGGGCCTGTTCCTCTGGTGTATCAATTCTTTCCCTGCTGACGAACCTCTATAGCTTCCCCTGCCTGATCAGGGCCTCAATTTGCTGCTTTAGGTCGTAGCAGTTGGCTGTGTCGTGCCCGTGGTCTCGGTGGAAGCGACAATACTTGTCTCTTGATCTTTTGTTGGGGTCTCCCTTCAACTTTCCAGGGAAATTCAATGCTCCTTCATCTTTGATTTGCATCAATACTTGGTCGATCGGGGTGGTTAATGGGGTGAATTGGTGAATCTTCCAGTGGGGGGTCTAGGGTGCTTTTCATCACGTTGATTCCTGATTCTAGTGACCTTTCGCCCCTTATCTTGTCGCGTGTCTTCCTGCCTCTCCCTCTTCTTAGGCTTTTCCTCGCGGGCTAGCAATGCATCCTCTGCATTCATGTACTTGGTAGCCCTGTAAAGAACGTCCGTCATGGTCTTTGGGTCATTCTTGTACAAGGAAAACAAGAACTTACCCTTCCGTAGCCCGCTAGTAAATGCGGCTATAAGTATCTTATCGTCAGCTTCGTCAATCGAAAGGGCTTCTTTGTTGAAACGAGTTATGTAGGCCCGTAGCATCTCATCTTCTCGCTGCTTGATGCTCATTAAGAACGCGGTGGACCTTTTGTACCAATGTCCGCCTATGAAGTGTGAGGTGAACTGGGCGCTCAACTCCTTGAAAGTATTGATGGAGTTTGGTGTCAATTTACTGAACCAAACCCTCATAGGCCCCTTCAGCGTGGTCGGAAATGCCCTACACATGATCTCGTCTGGTACCCCCTGTAGGTGCATCAGGGTCTTGAAGGTCTCTAGATGATCGAGGGGGTCCTTGACCCTGTCGTAGCTTTCGATCTGGGGCATCTGGAACTTCGGTGGCAGGGGGAATGAGTTGACGGACGTGGTGAATGGTGAGTCAATTCTATTCACTAAATCGTTGAGATCAGAAGATACTCGTCCCTTGAGGGCATTCATCATGACCTCCATTTGTTCCTTCATCGCCTGCATCTCTGCGATGATAGGCGGAGGGGCAAGATCCATGAGAGACGGAAGGCTTATGTTTTGTCGCTCCGGTCGGCTTGGGGCATTGTTACCCTCTGGCCTCTCCTGCTCCCTTCGTTCTTCCTGATTTTCCTCCTGCAGGTTAGGTCCTGCATCCCTTTGGCATAGCTGATCCTCCAGATCATGGTTCTGCTTCGTGAGTCGTTCCACTGCTGCCATGAGAGTCTGGACCTACCTTTCTAGTGCAGTAGATCTCGGTGGCTCATCTTCTTGAACGTTGTTAGTGGTAGCCATCGAGCGAGTAAGTACCATGCGACTCTTATGTCCGGGAGGCGATAGTCTGGCTTAAACTCTTCGTTCCCCACAGACGGCGCTAACTGATGATGCCGCAAAATCACCAGTGAGCTACACGATCCACGCTCGCTCAAACTAACAACTTGCAAGAAGAAAGAATTGATCTCGCTGAGGGCACCGGTGTGGTGTCAGCCAAATACCCTCCGACGGCCAAGTTAGAATTGTTCTCAACTCTAAAGTGTTAGAGAGGGCAAATTATGCGTACCTTGATTTGCGAGGGTATTGAGGCTTTTATAGTAGTAGGTTGACCTCTTCTCCTTGATGTGGAAGTCTTTTCCTTATAAGAATCCTCTTGAGTAATCCCAAACGTGATGGACAAGTCATTTCCTTGTAGAAGGGATTTAATGCGCGTATCTTCCGGAATGCTCTTTGTGCTAGGTTTCTGATTTCCTTGGAGACTACGTGTACGACAAGAATATGGAACTGCTCTAGGCCCCTGGGCTCTACTGTTGCCGGCCCATGGGCTCGGATCCGTCAGGCCCAATGTGGTAAAAGTCCATTGTGCTAAATTTTGCCCCTTCACATATCAAATCCCATTCAAAAGCCTACACTTTATACCCACAAAAATTAATTCTGACACATAGAAATCAATACCTCCACCAATACCCTTGGGAAATAAGTATAGTAAGCCAAACCACCAAAAAAAATAAATAAATAAACAAAGCCCTAGGTCACCCTAGAAGCACCACAACCTGAAAACAGTTGGCTTTTCAGAGGATGTACTATTTCCATTCCCAAAAGCCACCACAAATCTCAATGCTCCCTAACCTAACCCAACCTATTATGAAAGGATTGGGTGATCCTAAAAGGCCACTAAGGCCACTAAGTTCCCTTTTCAACCCCAAATGTAATAGATGATAATAATAATAATTTGATGTACCTAGTCAACAAACATAAACCACAAAAGGCTACTAATCTGACACAAGACATGAGCTTAAACGGGCTTTAATACCAAATTTGATGTAGGCTTTTTAGGAATTTCAACACTAAACTAGATTCTTGATAACATATTGAATGTGTTGATGGCTGTTTGGTATTTAAACAATAAAAAGAACATCAAATAAAGAAAGATAAAACACTGGGCAATCACACCTAAGCTTTCCTAAGCACTCACATTTAGGTACGAGATAGCAATTGCGATTGAAAAAAGTTGGAATGTTCATTATATAGGCTATTTCTAAATCCTTTCTTAGAAAGACTAGGAATACTAATAACCAAAAAAAAAAAAAAAGTACTTTAAGAACTTCTAAGACAATTCTAGTCTCTTAAGACAATCAATTATGCATCTGTACACAAAATGTAAGTGACTTTCAACTGATGTGGTAAGTAAGTTTATATGTTCCCATATGATATTACAAGGATAATGACATGAAACCAAAAAAAAAAAAAAACTTAGATGTTGAATAAAAACAATATGGCACAATTAGAGCCCTAAGCAGAGTAAATGGCAGCAAAGGTTTTAGGATGTCCATGGTTTGTGTGTAGATATATGCGTGCATATCCATTATACACACATTATATCTATTATAATAATAACTAAACAGAGTGGAAGCTTGTAAAAGCCAGTAAGTTTGAAGCTTGTAAAACCAATAGCTTCTCAATTCAAGATCATTCAGCATTGAATTAAAAAGAAATTTTCCCTAATTCAAAATCATGACATAACTTGTGACATAGTTTCTAGAAAAAATAGAGATTGATTTGATACACTTTCAAACTATATGAATTACAAAGCAATTTCCCCTAACAATGAACACCGTTGTCATGCTAACTATATTTTACATGAATTTCTGCCCTAGATGTGCATCAAAAGCCACTTCAAAACCAAACCCACTTCAAAACCAAACCCAACAAAGCTAAAACAGCAACAATAATTATGAATAGAGATAGAGAAAAATCTAAGAGAGAAAAACTAAAGAAGCCATACTCAAATCAGATTACATGCAAAGGGAAAAAATTAAAATTTGAACTCAGCATTTACAAATTACCTTAATGCGTTTCTAATCCTTTAACTCCGAAGACAGATTGGGTTGAGCTTCGACTGTGGTGAGATTGAAAAAGTGTGGGTTTGGGTATGGGTTTGGATTCAGCTTCGGAAAGGGTCTACTGAACGGTTTGGTTTGGGTGCGGGTAGAAACAGGAGAACTTGAAGATGCGTTAAACTTGGGAATGGTCTACTGAACGGACTGATGGTGGCTACTGATCGAACTGAGGAAGGGAGAGAAACTGTTGAGGAAGGAAGACAAACAGTTTTAGAGACGTTACATTCAAAAAATCGTTCTTATTCTGCATATAACTCGGTTTCCACATTGACGAGTGACAAATAGTAACGCGGGAATATTTTATTGCCCAAAAGCCAAGCTGGAATACCAGCGTGGCAAGCACCTGCCCAGAACTCGATTTCTTAATAGTCGAGTTATTTAAGTAACTTGATTAGCCTATAATCGAGTATTGAAACAGGGTCACACCCCTATATAGTTTCCAAACAGGGGCATAATGCCAAATATTTTGCCCAAAAAGGGCAAAAGGCTAGATCCCCCTGAATTGTTGACATGGACTTTCCATGCCACTTGTAATTTTTGGGTGCAAACAATATTATTTATTTTGTGTTACTTATATGATGGAATTTGCAGTTGAACAGTAAGTTTCAATTATATTAGGTGTCGATAGAAAGAAAAAATTAAATTAGGAAATGTGAATTTTAAGTATAATATAATTACTTAATATATATACTATAATTTTGAACACATTAATTTTTCAAAATAATTTTAAAGATATTCACAATTTGGAAATCTATTGAGTTCTTCAATCTTGCATATCCTTATTAATTGGCTTTATGTAGATTATCAAGCAACCGAATCATACAAACAAAACTGGTGAAGTAAATGTTTAAAACCTGGTTTTAGAAACTGGAAGATCACTTTAAACATCATACATTGAAAATGTTTAATTAAACATTCTAATAAGAATCAAATTAAATGGTGAATGCATCAAACTGTAAACCTAGTTTTGGAAATAGGGAAGGTCACTTTAAACATCATTCTTTAATAAATTTTAACTAAACACTTTAATAAGAGTCACATTAAATGGTGTGTGCATCAAATGCAATTAATGCTTTTAAAATTAAAGTATTAAAAATATAAGAAGAAGAAGAAGAAGAAGAAGAAGAATAGATAAATACATTTACAGAAAGCTAATTTAAAGCATTGAGGGAAAAGCATTCAAAATTTCTTTTCAAGTAGGCCGCATGCAAAAGCAAAAGCTCAAACATTGCAAGTGTGTGTGGGTAGGCATAACATGATACCTTTCATTTTTCATTCAAGATAATCCCTGCACGAGTTATGGCCTCCGATAAAAAGTGTCCCACTTGTCTGGCGCTTCTTAGCTATTGACATCTTTGTGAAAAAATACATTGCATATGTAACAAAGAATAGGAAGCAAAAAATGCATTTTGGACCAGCAAACGAAAAAAAAAGAAGTAACCAGTATTTCAGCAACATTATTCTTTAACTAAACCCACCCATGACAGATTAGAACCCTACAATTACCTGAAACAGATGATTTTTCCAATTACTCCTTTGTCCACACACTCCAGTCACATAAGCAGCAGGATTTATTCAAAGGGATTATGACAGAAAAGGAAGTTTTCCTTTTTATGTGATCCAATTACTCTATTAGCATAAAACGCCCCTGCATACCTAATCCTAATAGTACTGAATATTAAGTTACAATATGAAACGAAATTTCATTATCATCAAATTGCCAGATAAATTACACTGTTTTATGCTGTTTAGAACTTGGCTTCAACGTGTAGAGAGCTGTGATTAGACAAGATAATTCTGAAAAATCTCATCAGCATTAGTAGTTAAAGACATTGACTAATCCCCTTCATTTCCCCGTCCTAGCTCTGGTTCCACTCAAATCATGCTGCAGAAAATAACAGCCATTCAATTCAAACACTTCGGATGGCAGTATAGACAAAACAAACACATGCACTTCAAGAACTACATCAACCAAAAGAAAGCCAGATTTACAGATTGCTCAATCTATAAAGTATTTCCTCCAGGGGTAAAATTTTAAAGGGAAAAAAGCTTCAATAGGAGATGGAGGAGATTTCAAAAACATGTTGAATATAGGGAACACACCTGTCACTGAAATATGGGATTTTCTGGGTTGTCCACCTTCTCTGTTGGACAGCACTAGTGCAATCAACTACAACAGAAGTTCAGGGACTTCTTATTCTTGTTTGATCCTTTTAGCCATGACCTCCTCTTGTCCTTATTAACTTGGGAACTGAACAACTGATGGTGCAGAAAAGGGATAAATCAATCTAAATGATATTAAACTTTGTATTACAAATCATCATCACAAATTGGGGTGAAATGAGATTGAAGACGCAAGTGAAATGAAGTATCTTGCCACTCTAATTCATTCCATCAATCATTCTCTGCTTTGATCCCTTTTATGGTATGACTTGCAATGAAATCAATGCCAAGCTTCTTCAATATAGGGCAATCGTAGAAGCTAATGTCTTCTAACGGGGGCCATTTGCCTTTCATAATGTTAACCAGTCTGGGTAGATAGTGAAGTTTTAATTTTTTCAAGCTAGGGAGTGTTCCACTGCCAGAATCAACTACCAGATCCTGATATATGATCTCTGTAATAGCTGGACAATCTTCAACGATCAATTCCTCTAAGTTTGAGAAAAAATGGAGCATGGAGCTTGCAAAAACAAATTGTAACTTGGGGCATGTATGCACTGTCAATATTCTTAGCTTAGCAAAGCTTCCCGGTGGTATCATTCCTTCCAAATCGTACTTAAGTTTGATAGATAATTAATACTTAGGTGCTCCAGAATTGGAAACACAGCTTCAGAAAGTTCCTTGCTAGCAATAATTGTTTCAATCTTGGGACATTCCCTCACTACACAGAATCTCAGTCCATCTAAATTACTGACTCCAAACTCTGATAGGCTGCAAACATTGATATGATGATCTAAATAGAATGCAGTAGTACGAGTCAATACTTCAACAGCAGCATCTGGTATCACCTCACCATTTACAAATCTGAAGCATTGATCCCATGGGACATTAGCAAATGCAAGGTTGTCCACAACCTTAGATACAAAGCGTTTCACGTCATGGCCAACTACAAATTTAAATTCAGTTAAACCTCCAATTTTCCATGATAGGCTTGTTGCAAGAAATCGTTCAAGAAACTCTACTTCGGGGAAATAGCAACAAAAAGTAGTCAAATTTGTCAACTTGCCCACCTCATCTATGACAGATTTCACATTCTTATTCCACCTCCTATCTCCTGGGTACACATCAATTCTCAGTGTTTCCAATTCAACTAGATTAGCTATAATTCCATGTGAAACCAATTCAGTAGGCAGCTTAGCATATTCACTCCAGTTAACAGAGCCATAAAATGATACCTTCAGGTAAATCAGAGAAGACAGTTCAGAAATCTTGTTAGGTAATTTGTTTATCTCAGTTCCCTGGAGATCAAGCACTTCCAGCCGCCTCAGAGATCCAACCTCAGATGGAAGTAGCACCAGACGTTCACAATCACGTAGAATAAGTACTTCAAGGCTCATAAGCTTACAGAGTGACTTTGGCAAGGATTTGATCCTGGTTTTAGATAGGTTCAGAACTGTAGGAGAAGGCATTAAATCAAAAAAGGATGTAGGTATCACTCTCAGTTTTTGATTTCTTTGGAGGAACAACGCCAAAAGTTTGGGGCAACTTGGACTATCTGGTAGACTGGATAACTCGTTGTCCATCAGAAAAATCATCTTGGCTTCTTCCCATTTTTGCTTTAAAGGCAGCTCAGTTAGACCAGCACCAGCCCTTGATAAGAACTGATGATCTTCAAGAATCAATGGTTGATTGCTTTTAAAACTTACAATTGGTCTGAAAAATGAACTATTTCCGATGTGTGATAGTTGTGTCATTCTTGAATAACTTCTAAGCAGAAATTGACAACCTTCTGTCTCTAATGATAAGATCCCCAATGCTAAATTCCTTATCAGATCATGCATTTTGATGGAAAGACCACCTTCCAATTTCTGCAAAAGAGAGGCTTCAACAAGAATATTAACTATATCACAACCCCTTTTATATGAATCTGTCCAATTTCCAGCAACCAAACCTTCCTCAATCCAGTACTCAACCAATTTAACTATGCCAACCTCGCGATCTTCTGGAAACAAGACACAATAAAGGAAGCAACTCTTCAATTCAGGACTCTCCAATCTGTCATAACTGAATTTCAGCTGTTGGATTAAACCCTCAAAACCAAAAATCCCGTGTGCACTGAGCCACAAAAATTTTCTCGAGGCACGCATCCAATTTAAAGCATCATTCTCCTTAGCCAATGCCCTTCCAGTGACAATGATCAGCAATGGCAAACCATGGCACTTCTTAACTATAGCTTGAGCATGGGGAAAAATATTTGGAGAGTCAATTATCCCACCCACTTGTTCCCGAAACAACTCCCAAGCTTCTTCCAGTAAGAGTCCCTCCACCTGAACCTTTCTATCAGCCACCATGATGTGACACACATCTGGGGATCTTGTTGCAAGTATCATCCTGCAACCATTTTCATAAGTGGGATCAGGAATACCAATTGCATTCAGATCAATCCACTCCCAAACATCATCCAAAAGCAACCTCTGGCTCCTTAGAGCTTGAAACAGTTCCTCTGCAAGTTCGAAATCAGTTTTGAAGTCTCCTGCTGACAATGATAATTGTTGTAAAACTTTTTCTTGAATCTTTCTTGTGCTCCAATTTCTTGATACAGTCACCCAAATGACCACATCAAATAAGTCCTTTGTTATGGGGTAATTGATCAAGGCTTTCAGTACACTAGTCTTGCCAATCCCTCCACTTCCATAAACACCAACTCTTCAGGCTTTAACATCACTCATGTATCCCAAGATCATTGTCAAAGTGCGCTCAATAGACCTCTTGGGACATGTTCTTTCAAGAAACTGCTGACCGTCAGTTTGACAAAGGATCTCAATTTGCTCTTCATTGATAGGTTGACTTCCATCAATTCCTGAACGAAGGATTGTCACTGGTTCTACTGTAGCTTCTTTGCTTGTACCTGATATTGAGACTTCTAGTGGAGTAGGGGGCTCAATTGGTTCCCCAACACGCTTTGTTGATTTAAATCTCATCTGACCTTCTTCAGGTTGAGAAGGCACAGCCTCAATTTCAGTTTCAAGTATCGACATCCTTGCTTCTTTCTCCATAGCTTCTGTTCCATGCACGGATGACAACACTCGTTTTTCAAGAGAATTTGGCTGAATCTCAGGTTCAACTAATACAGCTACTTCTGAGCTTCCCTAGAGAATGGGTTCTACTTTACTTGCACCTGATGTTGAGACTGCTACTGGAGTATGGGGCTCAATTGGATCCCCAACCTTCTTTTTCAATTTAGATTTCATCTGACCTTCTTTAGTTTGAGAAGGAACAGTCTTAATTTCTTTTTTATGAAGGGACATCCCACCTTCTTTCTCTGTAACTTCTGTTCCATGCACAGATAGCAACTCTTTGCTCTCTAAAGAAATTATATTTGTTTCAGGTTCAGCTATTCCAGGAGGACTGAGTTCTGTTAGAGACTTCAGATTGTGAAGAAAGCTTGGAAGAAACTGAAGATTATTGCAATGCCTCAGATTCAATGAAGTAAGACCATTCAAATGTTCAATTGAAGGAGGTAGAAAATTAATTGCAGTTCCATCTAAATAAAGCTTCTGTAACCGTTGCATGTTTTCCGCAAATTCCGGAATCTTCTTGACTTTTGAACAACCAGAAAGAATAAGAAATTCAAGAGATTCCATTCCAATCTTGTGTGGAAGAATTCTAAGACCTTTGCAATCTTTCAGATTCAATAAAATAAGCCTTTTGAGTGACCCAAAGGATGGGTGAACTTCAATTAAATTCGTAAAACCTTCAAGATTTATTCTCTCAAGGTTTGTAACCCCTGTGAAGTCTGGAGTCCAAACAAGATTTCGAGAATGACTGAGTTTGATGACTCTTAAATTGCTCCAATACTGTTCAAAAAATAGAAAAGTGTAGAATGATTAACTTCCATAAAACATGGAATATAGTTTTTTATAAAATAAATAACATAAAGATGTTAAAAGGTACAATATTACCATTATTCCTCTCCAGAAGTGTTTAATTTTGCTATTACACATTTTAAGTACAAAAAGCTCTAATGGTTGGAAACCTGGTTGCAAAGATTTTAAAGGATACCCATTCCATTCAACAAATCTTAATGACTTAGGAAGACATGTGAGCCCATCTGGAAGTTGCACATTACGAATTTTGAGTAATCTAAGATTACACATCTTTGAAAAGGCTTCCGGGTTCCAGTGTACCACTTTTGTTAGAGGAAAATCTAAAACTATGCCTTGAACAGCTTCTGTTCCCTAATGGACTTAGTGAAAAGCACAATATAAGAGCAAAAGAATAATTCAATAGTATTTATTTTTTTATATATAGTAGAACAGGGTCTATGCTTTAGTTCAAGATTTGTACAGAAACTCTTACTGTATTTTCTTTCAGGACATTGTCGATGTCCTCATGCATCCACAGTCTACTACATTTCCCAGGTTCTTTAGCTTCGTTAACTATCACCTTACCCAACAACTGTAATTGATCATGCATCCATAATTGATTGTTTGAAGAAACTTTTACAAGAGATTTAGCAATGAGATTCCTTAATTCAAAGCCTGTGTAAAGGAACTCCAGTATTTCTACTACACGATCTTTGTCCTCCCCATTAAAGAAACATGTGATATCCAGGAATACTTCCTTCTCTGTTTCATCTAGTCCATCAAAAATTATTTGAAGTATATTAAGAACACTGGATCGACGACATACTTCAAGTTTATTTAATATATTTTTCCATTCAGTGATGTTTCTATTAAATAGAAAAGAACCTAAAATCTCAATAACCAAAGGAAGGCCAGCAGCATAATGCAAAAAATCATTGGACTTCTCCACATAATCTCTGGAAGGGGGGCCACTTACGAAACATTTCAAACTGAAAAGATAAAGAGCCTCATAATTATTCAATGGCTTTGGTATATATATTCTATCAACCCCATGTCTAGTCAGTAAATCAGTAGCAACAGTGGTAATGATAATTCTACTGCCTGGACCAAACCAATACCACTCCCCAGCCAACATTGCTAACTGTTCTAATTGACTCACACCATCAAGTACAAGAAGAATCCTTCTAATTGCTAACTTGACTCCTCTATTGATATTGGATATTCTTATATCTCTTTCAATGATGTCAGAAAGAAGTTTCTCTTGTAAAGAATGTAAACTACATCTTTGAGCAACTTCTCCAACATTAGCTAGAAAAGAACAACCTTCAAATTGATCAGAGAATCTGTCATAAACAACTCTTGCAATGGTTGCCACTCATACCACATATCCCTATCATGAGAACATCAGTCCCGCCTATCTTTAAGAAAGATGTTAGTTCACCCACACGAGAAACCATTCCAATTAGGCCCCCAATTGAGGGAAAAGATTTGTTTGATATCACATTGACAATGTCTTCGATAACTTGAAAAACTTCTGACTCATTCCTGCATGAAAAGTGAACAATAATGATGTGATGAGTGTCAACCAGCCATTAGGCCAAAAAGATAATTATGTTGATACATACCTTAGCTATACTCCTTTGAACTGAATGCAATCAAATAAGTTATACTAATCGAGTCAAGACAAAAGTTGGGAATTTTTTTTTTAAAAACTCACAATAACTGCTATTTTTCTTGGCATTCCATAAACATACATAACAGAGGGAAGAGAGCTAGTTTTCTTTTTCTTTTTCTTTTTGAATATATATTAGACTGTAGGGGAAACCTTACGTATGCAGGACATTTACAAAATAACTCTCCTAAAGAACTAGGCTTAAAAAGAAAGGAAATTGATATAATCTACAAAAGAAATCATAGAAAGTGGTGCCAAATTCACAAGACCACTGAAACAAACAATCAAAAAAAAAAAACAGTGATTTTCTTCTCAATAATGCACAATTCCACACTACAATTATTATAATATAGTGACTAAGCCATATAAAGTTTCATTTCTTAAAGTATTCATCATTTCAAAAGCATAGCACGACTACCAGCCCAGGAGGACCGTCCATGGGCAAGTTTAGAGGCATAAAATGCTGAAGAAGAAGTCCTTGCTGCTTGTTACCTGACTACCAAAGCTGGGGCTCCTATCTTTGCGTAGTTAATCATTCCAGTTTACTCTAAAATATCCTGTTAAATTTTCTCAATTTCTTAAACTATCTGTTTCATTTTTCTTATATTCCTCATATTTAAAATTCTTGATTCTACCTTTCTTTTGTGGATTTTCATTTCCTATTTCATATCAAGAAAAACGGTGCATTTTGAGCCTTGCCTCATTCTCAAAACATCATGACCTAAATGATTAAACTCATTTTACAATCCCTAAGAGAGAGAGAGAGAGAGAGACGCTCTGTCATTTCCTCTTTTGCTGCATATGATTAACATAGGCGTCAAAAAGGGAGGACATTTAAAAAATATAATAACAATAAAAATTCAGGGCCACTTTCAGGTTAGGGTATATTAATTTGTAAAACGTACTTTCAACATGTTACAAAATCATTTTTTGAGCTTACCTAGAGTTAGAAATCGCAAAAAATGTACAAGTTTTTTGCTTCTTTGTCTGTGACAGGTGTAAGCGACTAAATTTCTCGTTTCGAAATAAGTCAAACAAGTGAAAATAGTTTCACAGGTGTGAATTTGTATTGATGATTGTGTAGTACAATTCTCTGAAATTACAAAAGAGTTATCCTCTGATTCGATCTCCTTAAAAGACTTGTTGATTGGATTTGTAGTAATATGATTTTGATTCGAACACCCAATATACTTCAATTTGGCTGAAGAATGGATCAAAGATCTTTGGAACAGAATTACAATGAATCTCTGGCTATGAGCTTGTTGGAAATCCTTTGTTCTTCACGTTCTTCGTGTTCTTCGTGTGTTCTTCGTCTTCGAAGGTTTGTGGTGGAAGTTCTCCAGGGCTTTAGAGGCTTGAATCCGTTGAGCTTCACTGATTTGTGATTTCTTGAGGTTTCTGGAGGCTTTTGAGCTTGATTCCAGTGACCTTTGAGATCTAGGCAGGTAGTTTGGATGATTCTGCTTCGAATGTTCTTTGTATTTGAAGATTTGTGGTGGAAGTTCTTCGGGGTTTTGGAGACTTGAATCCGTAGAGCTTCACTGATTTGTGATTTGTTGATATTTTCGGACCTTTGAGCTTGATTCCCGCAAACTTTTGGATCTAGGCAGATGGTTTGGATGATTCTGTTTCGAATGTTCTCCGATTTTGGGGTTGAAGTTCTTGAAGTTCCTGGAGGCTTCGGGGCTTGATTCCAGCAGAGTTTTTTCACTTCTGAATCCTGGTCTTCTGAATCTTGGTCCTCTTGAATGTCTCAGGAAGGCTTCTATTTATAGGAGTTTTGGGGTGGGTGAGCGACACGTGGCGGAACTTGATTGGTGACACATGTCACAGCCTGATTGGTCCGCTTGTGTCATCGCTTACACGTGCTGGACTGCTTGAGTCATCGCTTACACGTGCGAGGCTGCTTGAGTCATCGCTTACAAGTGCGAGGCTGCTTGAGTCATCGCTTACACGTGCGCTGATGCGTGATTGGTTCTTGCATGACACTTGGCAAATTTCTGTTGGCTTCTGAATAGTGATAGAAAAACCTAGCAGCAATACATGGTGTTCTGTAATTGACTGTATTTTGTGGACTTGGTAATGTGACGTGTCAGCTTGTGATAGGTCGGGAATTTTCCCTCTCTACAAATGCCCCCCTCGAGACTCGTTCACGCACACAGTCTCGGAGTGTGGTGTGGGAATGAGTTTCGAAAAATGGATTTTTTTGGTATTTGACTCTTTAAGTGAAGTAGTTGAAGGTGGTGGAGCTTTCAAAAGGATGAGATAATTTCCGAAGAGTAGACCGACCCATATGAAAGGCTTTGATGAGACTAAAAAGGGGTCTGCAAGTATTTGAACGTACTTGCGTGATGGAGCCTTCTCAGCAGAGGTTAAGTTGAAGTAATTTCTGGAGAGTATTTTGGATCGTTGGCGGCAATCACAAGATGTTAAAGATGGGGAAGATGAGAGAATGGTGGCTGGATACAGCATGCAGGGTCATGGAGCTAGCCTCATGTTCTTAAGAACTTCTGGAGAAGTTATTTCGGAAGATCATGCTTTGGATTACAACGAGGACAAGTGGGAAAGTGGTTGAATGCGCCTGCGTAATTGTATCACTCAAGTTAAGTTGAGGTAATTTCAGAAGCTTATGTATTCTGGGTATGCTGGTGGTGGCAATGAAGAAGATGGAGATGAAGCAAAGCAAATGAGCAAAACTTACACCACCATGGTGCTGGCCTTGTATGCTAGGACTCTTCTGGTGTAGATGTTTATGGGAAGTACACCTTTGGATATGTGACTGACTGCATGCTGAATGAGATCCGATGGCAAGTTATTGAATGTGCCTGTGTAATGGGACCATGCTGACGGATGTTATGTTGAAGTAATTTCAGAAGAGCACTTTCTGAAATTCTTCAAGCTGATTTTAAGTTGGAGTAATTTCAGAAAATGAGTTTTGAGGTACCAGCAACGATGACCTTTGGGTCCCATAGTAGTGGGGACATGGAATAAAGCTTTGATGACCATTTACCGGCACCAAAGGCTGAATTCTGATGAGCTGGCGCCTTGGAGGTTGTTTTAAGTGTTGGATGGAAAACAATTTGTAGGATACCCCAACACTTTACCATCTTCATCTACTGCCACTTGTTGGAAAAGCACAGAAAAAATGAAAGATGGAGCTAACTTGTGAACCTGGTTTGGAAACCAGACAAGTTGCTGTTTGTTCCGAACCACTGCTTCTGCTGGAAGACCAAGCAATTGGAAAGAGACTACAGGAGCCCTGAGGTTAGGAATAGGTGTGTCCGCTGGACTTGGATTTCCTGGCCAACCAAATCCACGGAAGCATGGGAGGCCGATACAGACCTTGTTATGAGTAATTTTGTAGACAAAGGTGGTCGTTAAGTGGAGAAACAAAATTTGTTTGGATCTCAAAACTGCAATGATGTTGTAAATAGGGTTTCGACCGAACCATGGGAGGGTTGATCTCAAACCGATTATGAAGCAATATCGGTTGCTAGGTGTTGAGAATGATGAGGCCATAGTGAGAAATGGCTGTGAAAATGAGAACTTGAAAATCTGGAAGAAGCAAATCTCCATTTCATGACTCAGTGTGTTGTTTTTTTTTTTTTTTTTTCTCTTTTTTTGATGAGTTCTTGATGAATCCGGCCCTTCTATTTATAGTGGAGAGACGAAGAATGGTAGATAGGTAGTTGAGAATGGTAGTTGAGAATTTTTGGTGAGAACGGTAGATGGGAATGGTAGGTGGGAATGGTAGGCACCGAATAAGAATGGTAAGTTGGAGACTGGTAGGCACCGAACAGGAATGGTAGGTTGAACTAATGACTCGGTGTAATTTCAAGTTCGAGACACACTTGTGAGAGTTCATTTGTATTTTGGAAGGGAAGCCTTGATGAAGTCTGGTGAATAATCCTAAAGGAATCCAGACCGAGTGGATGAATCTCAAATTTTGATCTCAAGAGCTTAAGTTTTGTACACTGTTAGTATTTCAGAGAAGCGGGTCACATAGGTGGTTTCCAAGTTCAAAACAAATAAGCGGATTTCGCAATCAGAATTTATGCGAAAAATTTGAATAGGACACGCTTTGCTCGGACATCTTGATTCTTGGTCAAAATTCACATTAAAGCTAACAGCTGTAGAGTCACACTATTTGAGAAATTTCAGATTCTCAAATGAAGAAATAGACCCCAAAATCGGAATCTATGGGAAAAATTGAGCAAGACAGGTCCTTCTTGAAAATTTTGACTTTTGGTCAAGATTCTGTGCAAAAGTCAACTTATTGAAAATTGAACAGTTTGCACAATTTTCGAGTCTCGAACAAAGAAATGGATTCCAAAATTGGAATTTACTCGAAAAATTGAGTGGGATAGGTCCGTTTTGAAATTTTTGACTTTTTGGTCAAGGTCAAAGGTCCATTTGGTCAAAGTATTTTCTTTCTCACTTTTTTTTTTTTTTTTTTAATAATGCGATTCGGATCCGGGTCGGATTTTCGGGTCAAACCAGGTTGGCCTGAACAAACGGGTCAACCGGTTGTTGGATGATGACGTCATCCATGACGTCATGGCGCGCGCACGCGTGCGAGAGAAATGCCGGCGCGTGTGAGCGCGTGAGCAGATGGGGCAGCGCTTCTTGCTGAAAGCAGCCACCGCCGATTTTTTTTGGTAGCGCGTGGCAGCGCGTGCTTGAGTTTTTGGGCCTGAGATTTTCAGGTTCTGTAGTTTTAAGGCCGTACAAGACCCCTGTAGTGTCAGTTTTGTGAGATTATGAACAGATTTACACAGGTTTGAAGAACTTGGCCGTTGGTCATCGCGAGATTATGACGGCGCGTGGTGGCCCGTGGTGGCCCTGTTGTTGATGGCCTTTCTGGGTTTTGCACATTGAGGGCCGCTGGCTCGAGTGGTAATGCCATTTTCTTGAAATGGAGTCTGGATTTGTACGAAAACAAAGGAGTAGGCCGCGATCCTCTGAAGCTTTTGGCGGCGCGTGGCAGCGCTTGGCTTGGTATCTTGGCCTGGTTTTCTCAGGTTAGGTAGATCGAAGATCGTAGAAGGTTTCTGTGAGTTGAATTTTGTGAAATCCTGTCAGAAGTCTTAGAAATCCGGAAGAGGAGACAGCAGACATTGTTAAATTTGTTGCCATTTTAGTCTTCATTGTGGTTCTGACAGTATTTGAAATTTCAGATTGGCTAACCCTCAAATGTCTCTGTGTTCTCAAGGGGTTAGTGACATAGTAGAACAAGAAACTTTCCTTTGCCGGCCTAGAATTTCATCCATAGTCTAGCATCATAGTTTTTCTTAGAGGACATATCCCTTTCTGCAGACTGATAGGTTCTTAGGCGTGTGACAATTTCTTTCTGACAACATGATCCTTTCATGAGCACCATTTTCTTTTCAAGGTTTGGCGCAGACTTCCTTGACCTTTAGTGTCTTTAAAATCTGACTTTGAGTTCTACAAATCTCTATATAAGGTCACCCGAGTAAGCATTAAACTGTACAAGCAATCTCCAGTGGGTAACATAACACTCCAGAGATAAACCATGCCTTTCCCCTTTTTTTTTTTTTTCACAAGCTTAGTTTGTACTAACTTTTTTTTTTTTTTTTTTTCACAGGCTAGAGATTAAAATTGAAGCTCTCTATTTGATTTTTTTTTTTTTTTTTTTTTTTTTTTTTTTGTTTAGACGTGCCGTGAGATTTTCTTTTGACAAATTCTTTATTGTTGTTTGTTTTTGTTATGCAGCACGCTTTCCTTGGCAATTAAGCTACACCAACACTTGTCTTTTTAACACAACCATCTCAAGAATCTTTGCAATGTAGCCGCATCAAGAGTTTTTACCTCGAAGTCGTGCCAGCATTCATTTTTGTCATAAAGGTGCCTCGACATTTTATTTGCATTGAGGCCACATCTACACTTCATCCATATCGAAATCGTGACAACATTTATCTTTGCCATGAAACCACGTCAACACTTCATTTGCCGAAGCCATGACAACATTCATGAAGCCACGTCGAAACTTCATTTACACAGAAGTCATACCAACGTTCATGGAGCCATGTCAACACTCCATTTATACCGAAGCCATGCCAACATTCATGAAGCTATGTCAACACTCCATTTATACTGAAGCCATGCCAACGTTCATTTTTGCCATGAAGCCACGACAACACTTCACTTATACCGAGGCCATGCCAACATTGCATCTTTGCCATTGAAGCCACGTCAACACTCCATTTTCGCCGAAGCCATGCCAACGTTCATCTTTGCCATGAAGCTACGACAACACTTCACTTATACCGAGGCTATGCCAACATTGCATCTTTGCCATTGAAACTACGTCAACACTTCATTTGTCGAAGCTGTGACAACATTCGTGAAGCCACGTCGAAACTTCATTTGCATAGAAGTCATGCCAACATTCATGAAGCCATGTCAACACTCCACATTACCATTGAAGCTATGTCAACGCTTTATTTGCCGAAGCTATGGTAGCATCCATTTTCGTCATTGAAGCTATGTCAACACTTCATTCGCCGAAGCCGTGATAACATTCATATAAAGCAATTTTCAGAGGCAACATCACTTAGACATCAATGGCGTATAGCACTGTAACAAGACATCAAGATTTCAAAGATGCCAACAAGATGTTGAAAATGCAAGGAGTCCCTATCAAGACTTTGAAGATGCAAGGAGATGCCAAGACTTTGAAGTTTCAAGAAGAATGCCGTCAAGACTTTGACATTGCATGGACATGCCATTGGAGGAGAGAAGATGCAACACCAACTTCAGATGCCGGAGGAAGGTGACATTGTCCAACTTTTGGAGACATGATATGAAGCTGCACCACTCAGAAGGGAGATGATGCCACACCGACTTTAGATATATAATCTACCATCATTCCGGAAGAAATTGACGTCATCTAGATTTCAGAGATATGATGTGAAACAACACCACTCAGAAGGGAGATGATGTGGTTCTAATTTCAGAGCTATGAAGTGGCACAACCTAGAAGAGAGACGATGTAGCCTAGACTTGGAAGGTACAAGGAGATGCCCCAGGAGATAAACGATGCAAAGTATACCTCAGAGATGTGGGAGGATGGCCACAGAAAATGAGCAATGCTATGAAGACTTCATTTCTTGCAAAAGAGGTTGGAGATTTTATTTTACTCTACAACCAAGCATCAACCTATGTTTATCATCATTTCAAAGAAAGTTAAGCAACGTCAACTCCTTACAGTCTTTATTTTCTACTACGTCGATCTTTGATCATCCTATTGAGCAATGCCTTGCCAACCGAAGGGACCTTAAAAACGCATTGATGACTGTTGGAAAACTCCTCAAGTTAGACTGGCCATCCTTCTTCTTTTCATGTGACTAAACTTAGTGACAAGTACTAAACTGCCTACGTACCCTGGAGAGGGATCAAGTCATCACGCAGTTCAACAGATTTTTTTTTTTTTTTTTTTTTTTTATAATTTCTTTTTTTTTCTTTATGATTTTTTTTTTGGTAATTTCTTTTTTTTTTTTGATGATTTTTTTTTTCCTTTGATAATTTCTTCTTCTTTTTTTTTTTTTTATGATTTTTTTTTCTTTGATAATTTTTTTAATGCGTGACTGAACTTAGCAAAAGATACTAAGTTGCCTACGTACCCTTGAGAGGGATCAAGTCATCACGTAGTTCAAAAGATTTTTGTTTTTTTTTCTTTTCTTTTTCTTATGTGTTTTTGCAAAAAAGGGGGCGCAGTGTGTAATAGTGGGTATCACCACTGATCGAACCCGAGATGGCCTCAAGGGTGACACGGGCGTCCAACCGCTACGCCACACTCGCAATTGTTGACATGGAGTGGGATTAATTTCTCCTTATTGGTACGCTTTGAAGGGTAATGGGAAGACATCATGTACTCTTGCAGCGCTACAGTGGGTAGTTTAAGCTCTTACCGAGGAGCAATTCTTGATTTTCAAGTGTAGAAGTGTTTAAGGAACTTCCCATTGATGGGGCCGATCCTTATGCCATCATCATTGTCGATCAACTTGTGAGCTCCAATGGTGTTTGCCCCCTGCCTGAGAGTTGGAAGTACATCACAAGCAACGGTCACATGGTTTGACCCAACAACTTCATTGAAGTTTAGATCAATCTTGTTTTCTTTGGCAAGCTTCATGATTTGTTCTTTGAAGACGAAGCATTTTTGTATTGGGTGGCCAATGATGCGATGATATTTGTAGTAGTTAGGGTCATCAACTTTCCCCATGTCTTCTGGCCGCTTGCATTCTGGCAATTCAATCAGCTTCAATTGCAATAGTTGTTCTAAGATGTTTGGCACATCTTCATCAGGGAACGGATATACTTTTTGCTCACGTTCCTTAAAGGTCAGGCGATGCACTTCATTCTTTTGCCACCCTTCAAGCTGTTTTTCATTTGCATTTGCTCCTCTTCTTGGAACCTTGACTTCGGCAGTGTTAACAATCATTGGGTTTTTGAGGCTGACTTTGGCATTCCTATCATTCCTCCTTACTTCCCTTCTGTTTTCCTCAGGTATGGGAGGGTTTGTACTTCCGCGGCTAGCAATGCTGAACTCCATGTCATGGGCACGAGTTGCTAACTCTTCAAATGTTCGGGGCTTTATCCGTTGAAGAATGTAAAGAAGTCCCCAATGCATGCCTTGGATGCACATCTCTACAGCAGATATTTCAGAAAGTCTATCCTTGCAATCTAGACTTAAAGAACGCCACCGATTGATATAATCAATGACAGGCTCATTTTCCCATTGCTTGGTATTAGTAAGCTCCATCATGCTCACCGTGCGACGTGTGCTATAGAATCGGTCAAGAAACTCTCTTTCGAGTTGCTCCCAACTGTCAATTGACTCAGGTTCTAAGTCTGTATACCAATCAAAGGCATTTCCCTTGAGTGAACGGACAAATTGTTTTACAAGGACGCTTCCTTGAGTCCCTGCGTTCTCACAAGTTTCTACAAAGTGAGCAATGTGTTGCTTAGGATTTCCTTTGCCATCGAACTGCAAGAACTTGGGAGGTTGATACCCATTTGGCATTCTCATGTTGTCGATGCGCTTTGTGTAAGGTTTTGAATATGTGAGAGAACTTGTAGAAGAACCTCCATATTGTGCTCGGATGGTATTTGTTATCATGTCTTGTAATTGTTGGACTGACAACGAAGCAATCGAAGTAGATTGTTCTCGTTGGGGAGTGTTTTCAATTTCTCTCCCTTCGTCATCTTTCGTAGATGTGAATTTATGACCATGGCTTGATTCACCAAGATCTTGCACTTCGAGCTTGTTCATCAAAGTTGCAATTTGGAGGTCCTTATCTTCAAGTGCTTTTGTGAGAAGGACAACTCTTTGTTCCATTTCGGCCATCTTTTCTTCCATGGTAGAGGTGTTAGTCATCATGACTGACACAACTTCCCAAGATGATGAAGAAGAAAGTGATTTGATGTGAGCACGTGGAATCTCATCTTTTGGGTTCCTTTTGATGGGAGAGAAATCGTGCGACCAACTTCTTGTGAAGGAAGAAGGGGATTTGCCCCCATACTTGAGGTGTTCCAAGGTGGAGACGTCCTTGTTGATGACCTTGTTTCTTGTAAGAGGGTCTAAAGAGATGATTGTCCGGACCTTGGCTTCCTTGGTTGATTGAAGTTGATTGTTTGTTTTAGGTTGGCTACAATTGATTGCACCAATGCAGTTGTTGGTGGTAGCCATACCAAGTTTAGTTGAAGTAGCTATTGTTGAAGCTTGAATGTTCTTGCTAGAAGCCATTGAAGTAGGCAGCAAGATGATGAAGATTTCTTTCGTTGAAGGAGAATGAGATGAGAGGCAGAGATGTCCCACCGGGCGTGCCAGAATTTGTAAGCGACTAAATTTCTCGTTTCGAAATAAGTCAAACAAGTGAAAATAGTTTCACAGGTGTGAATTTGTATTGATGATTGTGTGGTACAATTCTCTGAAATTACAAAAGAGTTATCCTCTGATTCGATCTCCTTAAGAGACTTGTTGATTGGATTTGTAGTAATGTGATTTTGATTCGAACACCCAATATACTTCAATTTGGCTGAAGAATGGATCAAAGATCTTTGGAACAGAATTACAATGAATCTCTGGCTATGAGCTTGTTGGAAATCCTTTGTTCTTCACGTTCTTCGTGTTCTTCGTGTGTTCTTCGTCTTCGAAGGTTTGTGGTGGAAGTTCTCCGGGGCTTTAGAGGTTTGAATTCGTTGAGCTTCACTGATTTGTGATTTCTTGAGATTTCTGGAGGCTTTTAAGCTTGATTCCAATGACCTTTGAGATCTAGGCAGGTAGTTTGGATGATTCTGCTTCGAATGTTCTTTGTATTTGAAGATTTGTGGTGGAAGTTCTTCGAGGCTTTGGAGGCTTGAATCCGTAGAGCTTCACTGATTTGTGATTTGTTGATATTTTCGGATCTTTGAGCTTGATTCCCGCAAACTTTTGGATCTAGGCAGATGGTTTGGATGATTCTGCTTCGAATGTTCTCCGATTTTGGGGTTGAAGTTCTTGAAGTTCCTGGAGGCTTCGGGGCTTGATTCCAGCAGAGCTTTTTCACTTCTGAATCCTGGTCTTCTGAATCTTGGTCCTCTTGAATGTCTTAGGAAGGCTTCTATTTATAGGAGTTTTGGGGTGGGTGAGCGACACGTGGCGGAACTTGATTGGTGACATATGTCACAGCCTGATTGGTCCGCTTGTGTCATCGCTTACACGTGCTGGACTGCTTGAGTCATCGCTTACACGTGCGAGGCTGCTTGAGTCATCGCTTACACGTGCGAGGCTGCTTGAGTCATCGCTTACACGTGCGCTGATGCGTAATTGGTTCTTGCATGACACTTGGCAAATTTCTGTTGGCTTCTGAATAGTGATAGAAAAACCTAGCAGCAATACATGGTGTTCTGTAATTGGCTGTATTTTGTGGACTTGGTAATGTGACGTGTCAGCTTGTGATAGGTCGGAAATTTTCCCTCTCTACAACAGGTTTTAGTGATATTGATTGGGTTGGTAGCTAGAAAGCACGGACGCGGCTGGGAGGGAGCTGCACCCGTGTCCGACGCGGCCCGACGCAGGACGCGATGTCCGACGCGGTTGCCCGCGCGTCGGTGCCACGTCTGAGTTTTTTTTTTTTTTTTTTCGTCAGATTCGGGCCGACTCGGCTCGATTCGCACCAACGCGGCTCGATTTGCACCGAATCGGCTTCGATTCGCTCCGAATCGGGCTGATTTGGCCAGAATCGGGCCGTATCGACCACATCGGTTCGTATCGGCCGGCGGCCGATACGGCCGAAACATGCCAGAAAAGGCCGAAATCTGCCTTGAATCTAGCCGGAAAATCCGAAACTCTCACCTCAGAGGCATATTAATGTGTTTCTTGCCTTCTTATTTCTTTGTTTTGTGAATCAAAGCATAGTAATGTGTTTTTTAAAAATATTTTTATAGTAAAAATATATAGAAAATAAAAATAAAAATATTTTTAATAATTTTTTAATCGCCAAGTCCCGCCGCACCTGCACCCTACATTTTCAAAAATTGCCGAGTCCCGCACCCACACCCGCACCCGCACTCGAGTCCCGAAATGCACCCGTGCTACATAGGTTGGTAGTCATTCTTATTGGCAGTACACCTCTGGCTATTGTACCTTCGTTGGAGATAATTTTGTTACCTAGTGTAGTGAGAAGAAGAATGGCATTGCCTGTTCTAGTGCTATGCGTTGGAGATAATCTTGTTACCTAGTGTAGTGAGAAGTAGAATGTCATTGCCTGTTTTAGCGCTATGCTCATATTATTACGTTCAAGATGTCATGGGTTGCTCCCTCTTTCGCAACTTGGGTATTGATGTTCCTACTACTATACAAGTATTCTGTGACAATCAGTTTGTTAGGCTTATTGCTAATAATCTTGTTTTCCATGAGCATACCAAACATATCGAGATTGATTGTTGATGATGCCGAAAATAGTATCACCAGTGAGTCACACGTTCCTCGTACGATCAAACGGCACCTGCACAACGAAAAGGAAGAACCTAGCAGAGAGTACCGGTGTGGTACCGGCCAAACACCCTCCGAAGGTCAAGTTAGAACTATTCTCACTGCTCTAGAGTGCTAGAGAGGGTAAATTATGCGTACCTTAGTTTGTGAGGATGCTTGGGCTTTTATACTAGTAGAAGGTTGACCTCTTTTCCTTGGAGTAGAAGTCCTTTCCTTATAGGAGTCCTTTTGAGCGTATTTTACGGGATCTTTTCCTTATGGGGATCCTTTAAATATTATCTAGCGTGGAAAGCAAGTAAACTTGTGCCCGGTCCGTCAGCCTCAATTTTCCTCCGTCACCTTTGTTATACCGTCAGCATTTGAGTCGTCAACCACGGAGTCAGCTGATACTATGACCGTCAGCATAAGCACCGTCTGCTACGCCCAAAGAAAAAGTATTAAACCGTCGGCTTTATGTCCGTGTGGTTTAAGCTCTCCTTTTATCCTCATCAGTTGCCCCCTACTCTACATGTTCGACGAATAAGACCGTCAGCATGTGGAGTTAGAAGATGACTAGGGAAAAATCAAATATGAACGACTCCTCGATCTTCGATCTATTAAATGCAAGGTCACGTGGCATTCATTCGTTGGCCTCGTTTCTGGGCGCGGGCGTCGCCTCGTCTTCCGTGCGTTTTCTCTCTTGTATAAATACCACGCCCCTTCACTCATTTCATCATTTCAACCTCGCTGGTTTTTCAAGAGAGAATCCGTCACCCTTACTTCCAATTTGATCCGTCAGCTGTTATCAACACCATCACTTTCAAGGTCGTTCCATCCATTCAAGATCTGCTTCACCTGTAAGTTCTTCTTTCCTTCTCTTCGCTTTTTTCTCCCTTTTTTATTTTTTCCTGAAAAAACAAAGTCAGTCTAGGAACTTAGAGCATATCCGTCACTTGTAGGTAGTCAGATGTCGAGTGACGCGTCGAGTGATCAGTCGTTAGTCCGCGATGGAGCGGGCTACGACGAATTCTTTGGCTCAGGTCAAGAGTCCGACGGCTTTTCTGAATCGTCAGGAAAGGAAACGTCAGCCCAGTCCCTTAGTATTGATGTAGAAGGCCAAGTTGAGGAAGTTAGGGATAAAGTGTTAAGTGAGGTTGAGGTCAAGAGGAGAGACGAGGAAATTTGTGTTGACGGGAACGGGGATGAAGGCGACGAGGAGTCGGATAGTGACGGGAGTAGGGACGAGGGTAACGAGGTTAGTAGTGACGGAAATGAGGATGAAGGTGACGACGAGTCCTGTGATGGAACTTCAGGGAGTTCTGGAGGTAACCGTCCCTTCATCCTCCCGGAGGAGTGGGCCGTCAATAAATTCCTTCCAAAGATGAGCAACAGAGTTTTTAACGAGTTGCGTACCCGTTTCCAAATCCCAGACCACATTCCTATCCGTCTCCCTAGAAAAAATGAGAAGTGTTATACAGGGAGGACTGCTGATGTGGGGATGTACGATGCCATGTTCGCTGCTGGCCTTAGATTACCACTGACGGCTTTACACCGTCTAGCGGATTTCTTGGGATTGTCCGTCAGCCAAATTGCTCCGAATGCCTGGAGGATTTTTATTGGTGCTGAGATCCTTTGGGGTCGCTTGAGTGGGGGGAACCGTCAGCTTTCGCTAGACGAGTTCTTTTATTGCTACAGACCCCAGCATAAAGTATCTGCCAAGGGGACTTACCATTTTGCTCCACGTGAGAAGAGCTTAAGATTAGTGTTTGATATGCCAGACTCCAATAGAAATTGGAAGAATAGATTTTTCTTTGTTAAAGGGACGGATTGGGTGTGCCGTCCAGGTGAGTGGGATACACTGCCTGGCGGTTATTTTGATAACACTTGGGCCTATATTAGGGAGTCAGGTTGCCCCCTTGTCTTTCTTCTTACCGTCTCTTTTCATTTATCAGGGAGTTTTCTTGAGTCCGTCTCCTTTAACACCGTCTATTCCCTTTTATTTCAGCTAGTGCTCGCCCGGAGATATCTGACGAACAAAGGGAATTTATCCGTCGGATACTTGGCATATCGCTTGAGCAACGGAAGTGTAGGGACTTGATCACCCTAGACACCCTCCATTTGTATTGTGGGGGTCCAGAGCCGACGGTTGAAGCTCGGAAGTTGGAAGAATTTTCTCGTAAACGTAAGTCGAAGCCTTACATGACCCGTCGGTTTATTTCTTTCGTCGGCTATTACTGATCCGTCAATTTATTTTGTGTAGAGATGGAAGCTGCGAAGCAAAGGGTGAGGGCCGCTGCTGCCCGTAAGAAGGAGGAGGAGAAAGCTAAGGGAAAAGAAGGAGCGTCAACCCCTCATTCCTCTTTGAAGAGTTCAGTTAAGAGGAAGGCTGACGGAAAGGACGATCCTCCTTCTAAGAAGGTAGCTGTCAGTGCAGGGGATGTGCCTTCCACGAAGTCGCCTCCCAAGTCTGGTCACGGTGCTGGGAAAGGAGTGATGACCTCTTCTGGTCCCGTCATTGAGGGACCCCGTTGCTTGCTGACCCACAAGGATTATGCTGTTGAGGGGGTAGAATCCCTCATAAAACAGACGGATCTTGACCCTTGTGCTCAGCTAGGGACGGAAGACCTGGGGGCGTCAGCTTTCTTTGACATAGCACGGGTATGCTTTTTACTTTGATTAATTTAATGTTTGCCTTGCTTTATGGCTGACGGTTGTACTTCCTTCAGGCCTTGGTTCGTGTAAAAGCACTTCAAGACCGGTGCGTGGCCAAAGAAGGCGTCGTTTCTCGGGTTAGGAGGCATAACGCCAATCTGATGGATCAGCAAGCGCAATATAAGGAGGCCGTCCGTCTCTTAAACTCAGAGCTGAAGGATGTAAAGGAGAAGTTGGGAGAGGCTGAGGGTCAGCAGAAGAAGCTTGAGGAGGAGGTTTCATCCTTACGTGCACAAGTAGAGACGGCTGGGACTGATGCGGTCCAAAAATTCAAGACAACCCAGTCATTTATTGACTCCTGCGCTGATTATTACGGCACAGGTTTCGACGATTGTCTGAGGCAGGTAGCGTCAGCTTATCCAGAGTTGGATCTATCCGGAATTACCATGGACGCCTCCGTGCCGATGACTCCTGCTCGTGAAACTGTTGCTGACAAAGGTGACGGACCTATTAGTTTGGACTCTTTGCTTAATGATGCCGGAGTTATTTTGGCTCAGCCAGCCGTCACTATTCCTGCCGAGTCTTCAGATGCGGCACAAATTGCCAAGGATAAAGCTGACGGGGTCTCCAAGGATGTTCCTGCCATTTAACCATAGCTTTTCTATTGTAATTTTTGAACAATGTTTTTAAATGTCCTTTTGTTTATTGGGCTTTTTACCTGTAACTCTATTTGCCCCTTTTTATGGCACTTGGAATTCGTCGCTTTGAACATGTATACTGATTCTAATTTCTTATGGCCCCATTTATTTGATGAGATCGTTATTTTTTTGATTTTTTAGCCCCTTTTTATCATTTCTACGGGCTTGTTGGTTTGAGAACCACGTTTGTAAGTAGGGTCTTACTTTTTCGTTAGACCGTCATCTATTGGACCGTCTGCCTTATAGGTCCGTTAGTTTTAGGACCTGGTCCATATGATGATATTTTCATCTATTGGATCGTTGACTTTGTTGGACCGTCACTTTTTTAATTTTGGTTTTTCCGGACCGTTGTTTTCTTGGCCTTAGCCTTGACGTTTTTGACACCTTTATTAGTCCGTCAGTTTTTTAAGTCCTGGTCCATATGATGATATTTTCATCCACTAGACCGTCAGCTTTTTAAGCCTGGTGTATCTAACACCTTCATTAGTCCTTAGTTTTTTAGGACTTCGTCCATTTGATGATCGCTTCATCTTTTGGACCGTCGGCTTATTAGATTTCCCGGACCGTTGGCCTTAGACTTGATTTCTCTGACATCTTTTTTGGCCCGTCAGCTTTTTAAGCTTTGGTGTATTTAACACCTTCATTAGTCCTTAGTTTTTTAGGACTTCGTCCATTTGATGATTGTTTCATCTTTTGGACCGTCGGTTTTTTAGATTTCCCGGACCGTTGGCCTTAGCCTTGATGTCTCTGACATCTTTTTTGGTTCGTCAGCTTTTTAAGCTTTGGTGTATTTAACACCTTCATTAGTCCTTAGTTTTTTAGGACTTCGTCCATACGATGATTGTTTCATCTTTTGGACCGTCGGCCTTAGCCTTGATGTCTTTGACGTCTTTTTGGTCCGTATGTTATGGACTTAGCGGTTTTGGCCGCGAACCTAGTAGACCGTAGAAGAAATACACTTCAGTAATTTCTGAAAAACTCCTCTTATTGTCATGCATTCAAATGAAAGTAATTAAAACCAAATCCTGCCCCTTGGGCTAAAAAGAAGAATTGTTGCAAAAGATTAAAGTAAATGATAGTTATGAGGAGTGAGACTAAAGTCTTGCTGGAATGTAAAATAAAAAATTGAACTTTGTGCTGTCGCTCCTACTGGTAGTATCTTCGTAGGTGCTCGGTGTTCCACGGGTGCGGCAGTTTCTTTCCTTCCAATGTCTCTAGATGGTATGTGCCTTTCCTTAGCCACGACGTAACTCTGTAGGGTCCTTCCCAATTGGGGCCGAGTTTCCCTTGGGTAGGGTCCCTAGCGGCGCCCATGACCTTTCTAAGAACAAGGTCTCCAACTGGAAGTCCCTGTGTCGAACCCGAGAGTTGTAGTGTTTAGCCATACGGTCCTGGTATCGAGCGAGCCTTTGTTCTGCTATTGCCCTGATTTCGTCTATTAGGTCCAGCTGTAGTCGCATGGCCTCATCATTTTTGTTTTCGTCGTGGTTGTGCACCCTGTAGCTTGTGAGCCCAACTTCTGCTGGAATGACCGCTTCATTTCCATATGTCAGTCGAAATGGTGTTTCTCCTGTGGGTGTCCTTGCTGTCGTCCTGTAAGCCCATAATATGCTTGGCAATTCATCGGGCCATATACCCTTTGCCCCCTCGAGCCGGGTCTTGATAATTTTGAGCAAGGATCGGTTCGTTACTTCGACTTGGCCATTAGCCTGAGGGTGGGCGGGGGAGGAATAGTGGTTCTTTATTCCTAGTTGTGAGCAGAAATCTCGAAAGGGGTCGTTGTCGAATTGCCGTCCGTTGTCCGAGACGAAGACTCTAGGAATGCCAAACCTGCATATGATACATCTCCAAACAAAGCTTCGTACGTTTTTCTCCGTGATTGTGGCCAATGCTTCAGCTTCCACCCATTTTGTGAAATAGTCGATGCCTACCACCAGGAACTTTAGCTGTCGTGCTGCTGTAGGGAAGGGTCCCATGATATCTAAGCCCCACTGTGCGAACGGCCATGGGGCCGTCATTGGGGTCAGCTCTTCGGTTGGTTGCCTAATAATGTTGCTGAACCTTTGGCACTTGTCGCAGGCCCTGACATAGGCTTCGGCGTCCTTCTGCATAGTGGGCCAATAGTATCCTGCTCGCACAAGCTTGTGTACCAACGATTTGGTCCCTGAGTGGTTTCCGCAGATTCCTTCATGCACCTCTCTCATGACATAGTCTGCCTCTTCCACACCCAAGCATCTTAGATATGGTCGGGAGAAACCTCTTTTGTAAAGGACATCTTTTATCAAGACGAACCTCGCTGCCTGGACCTTAAGTCTTCTTGCGGCTTCCTTTTCGTCTGGTAAGACCCCGTCCCTCAAGTATGAAACTAACGGCGTCGTCCAGCTTTTGTCGGAGCATATTTCCTGCATGTTGCTGAGGTCTATTAGCGGAGAAAGCTGTATGAAGGAGAGTACATTACCAGGGATGACCATTTGTTCTGCTGAGGCGGCTTTCGCTAGGCGATCGGCCCGCTCGTTTTCTTCTCTAGGGATTTGGACAACTTTAGCTTCTAGGTCAGCCACTCTCGCTTTTACTTCACCAAGGTACTTCTTCATCTTTTCGCCCTTGCACTCATAGTCTCCATTGATTTGGTTAGTGACGACCTGTGAATCGCAGTAGATGACTACCCTCGCGGCTCCTGCTGCTTTGGCGAGGTCGAGCCCTGCTATCAGAGCCTCATACTCTGATTCATTGTTGGTGGCAGGGAAGTCGAGACGGACCATACATTCGATGGTGTCCCCTTCGGGCGATAATAGCACAATGCCGGCCCCTGCGGCTTGCCTGTTGGATGACCCGTCCGTATATATACTCCATTGAGGGGACTCTGCTGCTTCCTTGTCTTCATTATGAGTGAACTCAGCTATAAAGTCGGCGACGACCTGTCCCTTGATGGCAGTCCGCGGGCGGTACTGAATATCAAATTCGCTCAGTTCTATAGCCCATAATGCCAATCGTCCCGCGGCCTCGGGACTGCTCATTGCTCGCCTTAAAGGCTTATCGGTCAAAACGTTCACCGTGTGGGCTTGGAAGTACGGTTTGAGCTTGCGGGCTGCCGTGATCAATGCCAGGGCAAGTTTTTCCATGGGCGGGTATCTTTCTTCGGCCCCATGAAGCGCTCGGCTTGCGTAGTACACGGGCTTTTGTACTTTCTCCTCTTCTCTGATCAGGGCCGCGCTAACTGCCGCGGGGGAGACGGCTAGATAGAGAAAAAGCTCTTCTCCTGGCTGCGACGGGCTTAGTAATGGTGGGGAGGAAAGGTAAACCTTCAGTTCTTCGAACGCTTGCTGGCATTCGTCAGTCCACTCGAAGGACTTCTTCAATGTTCGGAAGAAGGGTAAACACTTGTCCGTAGCCCTTGACACGAACCTGTTTAGTGCCGCTATCTTTCCGTTGAGGCTTTGTACCTCCTTCACATTTCTTGGTGGTGCCATATCCAGGATGGCCTGGATCTTGTCCGGATTTGCTTCGATGCCCCTCTGAGACACCATGAATCCTAAGAATTTTCCTGCCGTTACTCCAAAGGCACACTTTCCTGGATTGAGCTTCATATTGTAGGAGCGAAGTGTGTCGAATGTTTCTTTGAGATCTCCTAGATGATCTTCCTCCTTTCGGCTTTTCACCAACATGTCGTCCACATAGACTTGGACATTCCTCCCAATCTGCTGCGCGAACATTTTGTTCATGAGTCTCTGGTACGTTGCGCCTGCGTTTTTTAGGCCGAAGGGCATCACCTTGTAACAGAAGAGGCCTTGGCTGGTTACGAACGACGTTTTCTCTTGGTCGGCTTCATGCATTCGGATTTGGTTGTACCCCGAGAAGGCGTCCATAAAGCTCAGCAGCTGGTGTCGAGCCGTGGAGTCTACTAGGATATCGACCCTCGGGAGGGGGTAGCTATCCTTGGGGCAGGCCTTATTGAGATCGGTGAAGTCCACGCACATCCGCCATTTCCCGCTCGCCTTCTTGACCATCACCACATTTGCTAACCAGTCGGGATAGTATACTTCTCTAATAAAACTTGCTTCCCGTAACTTTCTGACTTCTTCTGCTATGGCTCGGTCTCGCTCGGGGGCAAACACTCTTTTCTTCTGTCTGATAGGTGGAAAGGCGGGCGATACGTTCAACCTATACACCATGACTGAAGGATCTATTCCCGGCATATCTTCATGATCCCACGCGAATACGTCCCGATTGCGTCTGAGGAAGGTTACGAGCTCCTGACGGATCGTGGTGTTAGCGAGCGTTCCAATTTTGGTCGTTCGACTAGGATCGGAATTGTCAAGGGGTATCTCTTCCAACTTCTCGACCGGCTCTGTTACCGTCCGGCGCTCTTCTATGCTTAAAGCCTGAACCTGATCCTCCATTTCCATCATGGCTATGTAGCATTCGCGTGCGGCCATCTGACTCCCGCGCAGTTCGCCTACTCCGTAATCAGTCGGGAACTTGATCATTAGGTGATAGGTGGAGGTTACTGCTTTCCATGAGTTGAGCGTGGGTCGCCCGAGGATAGCGTTGTAGGCTGATGAGCAATCGACCACCAAGAATGTCACGTCCCTGGCTATTTGTCGAGGGTAGTCGCCTACAGTGACGGATAATGTGACTGCGCCTAATGGGAATACCCGGCTCCCGCCGAAGCCAACAAGCGGGGCGTTGGTTGGGATCAACCGCTCTCTGTCGATCCTCATCTGCTGGAACGCTGTATAGTATAGAATATCCGCTGAACTGCCATTGTCGACCAGCACCCGGTGCATGTTGTAGTCCCCCACACGCAGGCCGACGACGAGCGCATCGTCATGTGGATGGTGAAGGCGTCACGCGTCTTCCTCTGAGAATCCGATTATGGGACCTTCTCTCCGTGCTATCTTCGGCACGACTCCCGTCAGCTGAACATTTTGTACCATCCGAAGATAGGTCTTGCGGGCTTTCTTGGATGACCCGGCGGCAGCCGTTCCTCCTACGATCATCCTGATATCCCCGATCGGAGGCCTCGGTCGCTCATTGTCCCGTCGGGGGTGCTGGTCTTGTGCGGGGGGATCCGCTCTCTCCTTGCTAACGAATCTCTGCAGCTTTCCTTGTCTGATAAGGGCCTCAATCTGCTGCTTGAGGTCATAGCAATCAGCCGTGTCGTGGCCGTGGTCGCGGTGGAAACGGCAATACTTATCCCTGGGACGTTTGTTGGGGTCGCTTTTCAGTTTTCCTGGGAACGTCAGAGCCTCTTCGTCCTTAATTTGCGTAAGGACTTGATCCACCGGGGCTGTTAGCGGAGTGAAGCTTGTGAACCTTCCCCCCATTGGTCTAGGGCGTCTTTCTTCCCTCCGGTCTCCTGTTCTTGTCTTCTTGCGGCCTTGGTCTTGCCGATTGTCTTCTTGTCGTTCTCTTTTCCTGGGCTTCTCTTCCCGAGCTAATAGGGCATCTTCAGCGTTCATATACTTCGTGGCGCGGTAAAGCACTTCCGACATGGTCTTAGGGTCGTTTTTGTATAGGGAAAACAAAAACTTTCCCTTCTTCAAGCCATTCGTGAATGCCGCAACAAGGATCTTATCGTCGGCTTCATCGACTGAGAGTGCC